>NC_090267.1:299922611-300225111 GCF_040414725.1 Anabrus simplex
TATAAACACAAACTCACCCGAAGTAATTCAATATTGCTTGTATTTATTTATTTCCTTCTCGCTGTTCTTCTATATCGCTTATTCAAGGAAAGCCCTGTACTTCACAAACAAAATATTAGTTCACTTTTCAATAGAAGCATTTGAAAAAATACTATACTTCAAAAAATGATTTCATATTCAAGGAAACAGGTATGGAATTAAGCAAGCATATATTTTATTTTGAAAATAATTAATGAACAAGTTAATTACGTTCTACAGAAAGAAATTGACGTTGTTTCCAATGTTTTCAAGCTTTTCGTATTTCCTTCAACAGACAGCAATTCATTTACACGTTACGGAATTCCACTAGAGTTGGCAGTCACTAATCTCCACCTCACTGAATTAATTAGCTTCAGTAGAATAGCTCGTCGTTGTACATGAGCATTTGCTCTAAATGTTAGTTGTCGAGGTTTGTATTTGCATGAGTGCGAATTGCACTGAATACTACGGTCATTAATACGCCTCATTTACAATTCCTATAAACAGCCGAAACCTGCCTGAGCATATTTGATCAAACAAATCAACACAATGAAATTACGAAGTAAACACAAACAGAAACAGAAATAAAAATAGAGTACAATCTTAGGAGGAAGATTCACCCTGTGCATTCGAATATCCCATCCCCCGTGGGTGCAGCGGTAAAAACAAATTGTCCAGACCATCGTAAGAGGCGACATAAAAGGGACACCGGAGACTTTCAAATTGGAAGAGCGGGTTTGTGACCATGGACCTTTAGGTGCGTCTGGCATTACTTCTATTTACTCTCACCATACTCCTCAATTTCATCATTGGTTTTCCATTCTTCTGCACTAAGGCGAATGCCCAGATAGTTCCTGGTATACGCCATGGCCGCCAACCCCCTCACTGTCTCGGTATATCTCCTTCACCTAATCGTATCTTCCTGGGCTCAGATATGAGGTTACTGTCTACGGCGGCTACCGTCCTCTTCACGAACGGAACGAAAACTTGTAGTAGAATCAGACATTTAGTATTTGTACTTCTGTGAAACAGCAAAATGGATACCGTCCCGCGGGCCCTTCCCAAAATGTACCACTTGGTCAACTCTTCTTCTCCTGTTCCGCTCATGACAGTATTAACCTTGTGAGGCTTAAAGACTCTTTCATTTCCACACTTCTTTTTTATCCCTTTCCTTTCTTTTATCGATATCCGCATTCTTTAAGAAGTCAGATTTCTTCTATATTTCCTCTAATTAGTGTTGAGAGGACAGTATAAAAGTCGTATTTCTTCTTAAAACAATTATCACGTAGCTTCACCAAGTTAGTCGTATAAGACATGTAAATTGTATCTTTCCTATCCGACCTTCCTCGGTTAAAACGTTTCCTCTTCCGATCCAGACGATATTATGTAACGAGGCCTAAGAGTCTTACATCATCATTCCCATTGTAACCCTTGCCTTTCTTTTGTCAATACGTCCTTTTTCCGAAGTTTGGGAGCCTTTCTCTGATTAGCGTCAAGAGAGGATTGTTGCTGGTTTCTACTTCTCTATTTATTGCTTACTTTGATTTTAGTTTTAGCTGATATAACGAAGTTACTGTGGATCCTTTATAAAAGCTGTACTGTGTTCAAAACTGGCATACCGGGCGAGTTGGCCGTGCGCGTTGAGGCGCGCGGCTGTGAGCTTGTATCCGGGAGATAGTAGGTTCGAATCCCACTATCGGCAGCCCTGAAGATGGTTTTCCGTGGTTTCCCATTTTCACACCAGGCAAATGCTGGGGCTGTACCTTAATTAAGGCCACGGCCGCTTCCTTCCAACTCCTAGGCCTTTCCTATCCCATCGTCGCCATAAGACCTATCTGTGTCGGAGCGACGTAAAGCCCCTAGCAAAAAAAAAAAAAAAACTGGCATGCCACTTTTATACTTGTTCGTTATGCATATAACCATTTTACTTATTGTCATATTTCACGGTTATTATTATTATTATTATTATTATTATTATTATTATTATTATTATTATTATTGTTTCCGAATTTGGCCGAATATAGGCCGCATTGAACCAGTTTGGGTCTACATTTTGGTGGTTTCTCTTGGAATGTTTTGATGCTGTCCACTCGGCTTCTAAATTATTTTCTGTTGTGAGTCACATCCATTGTAAGTCCACTTTCTATTGCATCTCTTTTTACCTCTTCTACCCACTTCGGCGAAGCTTTCAGTCCAGTGATGTATTCGAATATTTTCTTAGTTAGCCGTTTCTCATCCATTATTTCTAGATGCCCATAGAATTTTAGCCTTCGCTTTCGCATGGTGACAGTGAGTTTTTCGGTGCATTTGTAGAGATCATCATTTTTTCTATTCCTCCACTCCCCATCAGCATTTTTCTGTGGTCCTAAAATGTTCCTTAAGATTATTCTCTCCTTTTCGAGATCTTGAAGCTCACCCTTCATTGGTCATTGTTAGGCCCTCTGAAGCGTAGAGACTCTCTGGTTTTATCGCTGTGCTGTAGTGTCTAAGTTTCGCCTTGTAAGATATTGCTCTTTTGTTGTATCTGTTCTGGGTTAACCTGTAAGCCAATTCTAGTTTTCTAATTCTTGCCCTATTCGCCTCTTCATCCAGTCCGTTAGATTCTATCCATTCCCCTAGATATTTAAATTTCTCAGTTCTTTCTACAGTCCCATGCTTCACTTCTAAGTGTCTCTACCCTTGATGTCCATATGCCATGTATTCCGTCTTCTGATATGATACTTTGAGACCCGTTCTCTCAGCGATCTCATGTAGAGTATTCAGCATAACTTGGGAAGTTTCTCGGTTGTGGGCCAAGAGGGCAAGGTCATCCGCGAAAGCCACACACTTAATTTCTAAGTTCTGTCTTTCCTCCCAAATGTATTCCCTTTATTCCTCTCACTTCCAAGGCTTTTTCCCAGGTTCTAATGACTTTTTCTAGAACAATGTTAAAGAGAATTGGTGATAGGCAGGTTTCCAAAGGTCAAAGAGTACCTTAACAACTATAACGGATACAGATAAAGTGGATACATGGAATAGCATGAGGTTACCTGTAGGCAAGTGAGTGACGTTCGTCAAACATTTATTTAAGGTCCGCAAGCGTGGTTCTTGAAGATCATGTCTCAAGAAGGTGAACAATAGACAGTTACGCCTAAGTACGTCCTTATTACTGAAGTAATTGCCCGAGTGAGTGGCTCAGGCGGAAGAATCGTTGGCGATTGCGGCCAAGTTAGCGTGTTAAATCCCCGGTCAGTCCGGTGGTATTTGAAGGTGCTGAAATACGCCAGCCTTGTTCGGGTATTGCCTATTTACCGGCATATAGAAGGAATCTTGCAGGACAAAATTCTGGCTCCTTGGCAACCTGACAGTCGTAAAATTAGTTATTAGGACGTAAAACCAATAACCGTGATATATCCTCATAAACAGTGCCACCAGAATGCACTTTCCTAATGAGGAGTTCATAAAGGATCTCGTTCCTTTTGCTATTGGCTTTACATCACACCGACAGAGATATGTCTTTCGGCGACGATGGGACAGGAAAGGGATAGGACTGGGAAGGAAGCGACCGTGGCCTTAATTAAGGTACATCCCCAGCATTTGCCTGGTATGAAAATGGGAAACCACGGAAAACCATCTTCACGGCTGCCGACAGTGGGGTTCGAACCTACTATCTCCCGAATACTGGATACTGACCGCACTTAAGCGACTGCAGCTATCGAGCTCGGTGGATCTCCTTGTTACGGAGATATCCAATGAAAAGGACGTCCCGAGGAAGTGACATATTAAACATTTTGAAAAAATGAATAATCGAAATTTTCAGAGTTCGGACAGCAAAATTTATTTTAAAATGGTCAAAAGGGGCTTTGTCTAGGCCTATAGTGTTACTTCTTAATGCGTTCAGTGGAAGTAGAAGGTAAGAGGTGGCAGGGCCGAAACATCTGGGCAAATGATCACACAAAAATTGTTAAATTTTGATTGTACTCCCAAAATTATCTCGATTATTCTTTTTATTTCTCTTTTCAAAGCAACAACAAGAAAATTTATAATGAATAGGATATTGCAAAGGTGAAGGTTTAGAGTTTGATAATTAACAGGGAGAATGAGCTCCCATTCTACGAGATTTGTCGGTCTTAGACACATCAGAGGCAGATCATCTTTGGAATATATATAGCAAGACCACCCAGTCTTTGACATAATCTTCGGTACAGAGAATCTATGATGCCGATAATCTTTGGTATAGAAGAATATTTGGTTTTAACCCAAGAATCTGAAGTTTCTTTATTAGTGCAAGAATACAAAGTAGAGGAGATCGAACTCCTAAATTATATTACCAATGGGCAATGGGCTATGACTTCATATTTACATATAAAGTTCACTCCGAAGAGAACGCTAAAACTATTCAGCATGGGGCATTCTTTGCTTACACTAAGAGGAAGGAATAACAAGATAGTGATCAGAGTAATCTAGGAGCAGAAGCTGATATTCCACGGCCATAAAATAAAAATAAAAGTTTAAATATAAATGGGTGGAAACAAAATACGCTTGGATGCTGAACCACTCAAGCAATTCCGTGACAGGACTTGTCAAAATACCTAATGGGTCATGAATCCCGATGACACAGAGGATAAGCTATAGGATACTACGTTAGTGACTAAGACGGAAAAGAAATTACCTGGCAAAATTTCGGAGAAACACTTAGAATAATTAAGAAAGCTTAGCCACCAAAAACCAAGGTGAATAAGGGAAACAAGAGTATACACTTGTACATTCCAATTACATAACAACCTCTAAGGTGATTCTACTCCATCCGCAGACAGCCTAGAAACCTACACATAACCATGTAACTAAAATAAGAAACGCTACATTTAAAATTAAGGTAACCGCGGCACAGCCTAACCGTTCCATGTTAGAGGGGAACACTGCTCTCTTTCCGTCACCACACGCAATAGAGTTCACCAGCTAGAAAAGTCAATCCGCCTACCTTACAAACTCTCCCAGCACATCCATAACCTCCTGTGAGGAGAACGTCACTTCTTGTTTACTCAACGAAGATCCAGATAGGTCGAATATTAACAGTATTTGTAGGGATGGGCTGGGCTTTGATTGGTTGGTTTGAATGGAACAGGCGGCAGTGGCAACTTAGAAACAAAATACTTTAGCCGTCTTGTGCCAACCCTCAAAACAGTAGCAATTCTCTAGTAAGTTGTACAGAATCCAAGCCCCTATGTGACACTCCAAAGTCAAAATTAGTGACATCTTTTAATAAACATGAAAATTAAGTATTCTTCATTCAGTTTACGCTGTCCCCTGGAGATATCACTATTTTCGGGCGTTAGAAGTGTTGCCTACCACTAGCGAGATGCCGTACTGCAGTTACAGTGGGATAAATGTTCCGAATCTTCAGCTGAATGGCCATCGTTGAGGCCTTCCGTTCAAAGGGTCCTACGTTGGAATTCTGACCGGATCTGGGATTTTAATCGCTTCCAGTGAATTCGTCTGGGTTGGGGGCTGGATGATCGTGTGTGTCGCAACACTCTGTTCGTCATATTCAGAAAACACACCATACTACCAACCACCAGTGTACCACGCAATACTGATTATATACCTCCACAAATGGGGCTGGTGTCAGGAAGACCATCCGATCGTAAAACAGGTCCAAATGCACACGTGCGAAACAATTCGCACCCGCGACTACACAGGTACAGGAAAGGCGGTAGACTGTACAAATACGTGAATGAATAGAGAAATTAATAAATAAAAACTAATAAATAAATGAAGACAAGGGACATTTTTCAGACGTCAATTCAGTGTATTGACAATTTCTATTTTGGTGAATTGTTACTTTAGAAGTTACTGGACGCCATTGACAGATCTGTCACGTCGATTTTGATACATCGACTTAGTCAAGGAATTCGCCTTCCAGAAATAAAATAATAATGCTTCAACTTGAATTCCTACTTGCTCCGAGTAATTCTCACGCGCATGCAATTGATTTCCTGGCGTATGACCTGAAGCAGATTCAATAATTGCGCAATCAAAGCATGCAAAATGAAGCATTCACGCTGTGCAATTTAATGTCTGGAGAGCACACGAACAGTATTAATAAAGCTGTATTATTTTTATTGTCACCCTGTGGCATACCGCAGACGGACTGTGACAGATGGGGAATCAGCTCATGTTTCCAGGGCAGAAAGCTACAGTTTCACATGTTCCGTCCCCTCTAATATTTGAACACACCAGTCCAGGCAAATGGGATGATACACAGATTATTACCAAGTGTTCAGTATATGATTTCACTCGTCCATGCCAGGAAATACTGCTTGTTTACATCCGGTGCTCAACCGAGGTACAGTAGTGTTTTAACCTTCAGATGCATTATTTTTTATAATTTTGACATTTTATCTTTACTTTTGGATTCTCTATAACTTTATAAAAAGGGAAAATATGTTAAAAATTAAACGCCGATAGTTTAATGAGCAAACACGTTTTATATATTGTGCATGGTAACATGTTGATTGTGACACGAATATTTATGTACGATATTTATCTAGATAAAGTGTTCTTTCATTTCCACTTATTTGCAACAAATGATGTTTATACAATGGCGTATTTCCATTCACTGATAAAACAGTGATGATCCACATACATTATACAGAAAGGCTGAGAAAATAACGGATATATTGGAAAGCGGAGATTGATGTTTTACGGACACTTAGTAAGAACGAATGACAGTAGGCCAACCAATAGACTGTTCATTCACCTCAACATCAAAAGACAAAATGCATCTGGAAAATTAAGAAACGTGAAAATATGAAAGAAGGCAGACATACAGGATAGGCTAAGACTGAGACAACTCAAAATGTGGAACGATTTCCAGTTGTCTGTGGATAGAAACATCTGGAATGAGGAGAGGAAAACACTAGCAAGTGGAAGGATGAATGGGTGGTGGAGGGAGAAGAAGTAAGTTAACATAGTTGTTTGTCTGGCCCCGCGGTGTAGGGGCCAACGCGTCCGCCTGTCACTCGGCGGACATTGGTTCGATTCCCGGCCGGGTCAGGGTTTTTTAATAGTAATGATTAATATCCCTGGCCTAGGGACTGGGTGTTTGTGACGTCCTTAATCTCCCTTTCCTCACACACAACTTTCCACTAGCGCTGTTAACGGAGCGGAGGCTCCGGGAGCTTTCAATCGGTGCCTCCGGAGAACCTCCGATTGAATTACAAGCGCGTAGTTTACATTTGGTACGGGAGAAATGAACGAGCATTTGTACAGGAATTTATAACTTGTCGCTGTTAATGTGAGAAACTACGCCCCTCCGTTAATGCTTCAGTTATTTGGCGATATTACAGATAGCATTCTTACGTACAAACATAATAATTATGTATCAGAACCTTCGATTGAATGTCAGGCGCGTAGTGTGAAATTGGTACGGGAGAAATGAACGAGCATTTTCACAGGAATTTATAACTTGTCACTATTATCGTGAGAAACTAGGCCCCTCAATTTATACCGGTACCCTTATTATGCCAACGGCCGTAGCCGTGCTGAAACACCGGATCTCGTGAGATCTCCGAAGTTAAGCAACATTGGGCGTGGTCAGGAGTTGGATGGGTTACCACGCGCTGTTGATGGGGGGTAAG
Source organism: Anabrus simplex (assembly GCF_040414725.1). Classification (NCBI taxonomy): domain Eukaryota; kingdom Metazoa; phylum Arthropoda; class Insecta; order Orthoptera; family Tettigoniidae; genus Anabrus; species Anabrus simplex. The sequence continues at coordinate 299,930,249 of NC_090267.1, forward strand.
GGAATGGAGGAGCGGAAAGGAACTGGCTAACCTACCGCACGTAAACTCCGGCTCAGAAACACCTCTGCGGAGGTTCGGACCTGCTTTCGGGCAGAATAACCCTGCACGCTTATTATTGGACGATATTACAGATAGCATTCTTACATACAAACATTGAATGACCGAGCTCGATGGCTTCAGTCGCTTAAGTGCGGCCAGTGTCCAGTATTCGGGAGATAGTAGGTTCGAACCCCCCTGTCGGCAGCCCTGAAAATGGTTTTCCGTGGTTTCCCATTTTCACCCCAGGCAAATGCTGGGGCTGTACCTTAATTAAGGCCATGGCCGCTTCCTTCCCACTCCTAGCCCTTCCCTGCCCCATCGTCGCCATAAGACCTATCTGTGTCGGTGCGACGTAAAACAACTAACAAAAAAACAATTGAATGACAAGCGCGTAGTGTGAACTTCATACGGGAGGAATGAACGAGCATTTTCACAGGAATTTATAACTTGTCGCTATTATTGCGCGAAACTACACTCCTTCTTTAATGTTTTTTTTTTAATGCTATATGTTCGGGGCGTCGACCTTTGAAGATCTTTTGCCCCTACTTGCACCATATGTGAGCAAACCTGCGTGTAGTGTAAATGGCGGTAGTAAGTGTTGAATGCGAGGAAAGGAACGTTAAGGATGACAAACACCCAGACTAGGGATATTAATAATTTAAATAAAAACCCTGAGCCGGCGGGGAATCGAACCCGGGGCCGCCGGTTGATAGGCGGACGCGTTGCCACCTACACCGCGAGGCCGGTCTTTACTAGTCATTTGTGCCATCTTTTACAGCGCAGCACTTACAGACTTGAACCGCTTGAACTCCTCCGTCCGCTCGTAAATAATCATCCCTTACTTGTGCACGTCTTTAGCGTTTTTTAACATATGTCCAGAAATTAAAAGCGAATTCAAATTTATCTTGAAACTACTGTATTCTAGCGCCAATATAATGGGAATATTTCCATAATAATAATAATGAACGAAAAGTTCTGCACAGGTAGGGCCTGCACTTTTCTGAGAAACAACTGAACCTATTTAGATATATTGTTTGTTGTACCTACAGGTATACGGGATATGTAATATATGTCGATATAATTGCATTTTCTTGATAACAAATGAGAGGATGCATTAATTATTCTGAATGACTATACGTTCTTTGTTAAGGGGTATTGTATGGAATATCGGTGATATAGATCAATTTTTGTGTATGTAGGTAACGATTTTTATAGGGCGCCTACATTCATGGACGTAAGTTTGAAATTACGGCCCACTACGTCCTTACACTCGGAGCTACTGTTGCGAATAGGAGGTGGCCCTCCGGTTAACCTCCGGAGCTCCGTTGTGACGTTCCCACTCGGCCCACAGATGTTTGACAAGATATGACGTGGCGGGTCACTTTAATATTAAAATAAATAAATGATATTTCATTGTTTCTCAATAAACAATATCCCATGGGCGCCAGCCTTCAAGCTTATGGCCTGAAAACGAAAGTTGATAATTAATAATAATAATAATAATAATAATAATAATAATAATAATAATAATAATAATAATACGTAATGAGACTCAAAAAATTCCCAGGGGTGAGGTGACGGACACAAATCATTAAGTACACTAACTTGGAATTTAAGGATCATTAATAATAATTTCAGAACATACAAATTAAAACAGCTATTTATTAGGATGAAAAACGTGACGTAACGGCGTATTAACGAAATCTGAACTTACGGAAGCAAAAGAAAAATTGAATGAAATTAACTCTAAGAAAATGAACTGTTGCGCGAAGACTTGCAGTAACTTATGCCTTTAGCTTACCATATGTAGACTCTGTTATCTTGAAGCTGATGATGGGTGGATCTCTCGTACAGGCTGCCTCATCTGTTGTTGGATTCCAGTCCTATTTATGCTTTTCCTGCCTTTAACACTACCTACTTTACTCCGTACATAAAGTCGTAATGAGTCCTAATTTTAAGTGCAAAACCACCATGGGTTATGTTCATGGAGAGAATACACTTGTATTCTTCCGTATTACGGAACAGTAGCGTAGCTAAACTCATAATAAAAGCTCTCCTTCCCTATACTAGTCAAAACCGGTCTCCCGTTGACTACCTCTTGTCATTGAGATAACAAATCCCAATGAGAGTAACTTTTGAGTATTATATACTGAGATGCGAAGTGAACTATTGTCGCGACCACCAAATTAGGCGGTTGAGGGAAACTGCGCTGTCGTCAGATATGGGAACGGCGAAGCGACAGATGGTTGAGAGTCGCTTACCCCCGGGCACGGATTGGCAACGCTGATCGTGCAGTGCTGTCATACTGAAGCCCATCCGCTCCAGGCCACCTTACCCGAGTCATTCCCTGTCAAGCAGCATCGTAAGTGCAGTTAAAGATGGATAGTGAATGTGAATTGATTTGGGCTCCCAAGTCAAGAGAGAAGTGGCAGAGAGGAACACGACATTCAAAATAAAGGGCGTAGAAAAACTCACGTCAGAAGCCATCGACCGTGTGACTGCTGCAGATTGGGACAAGTGCTTCAATCGCGCGGAAAATGTTCAAATAGACGATTGGGCCAAGGAAATAGTAAGGGACGAAAGAATGGAGCCATTCATCATCAGTGTAAAAGACGACTCGACATATAGTGAGATGAGTGATGACAGTGACTAAGACTGCCTTGAAGCCAGAAACCGATTCTTACTTCATAGTAAATTAATGTAAACCTATTCTTTAAAGTAGTTCTTTTCTATATTACTCGGTACAATATACAGTATTGAAATATTTAAAGTTATAATGTAATAAAACTGATACAGATTAATATGTAATCCGAAGGTATTTACGGGGTCCTGCAGCCTGTGCTGGTGCACGCGCCCCGAACTGCCTCAACTAGCGACATTTACATGATCGCTTTCCGGGCCATTTTCCAGGAAAATTACAAGACTCACGGAAATATGTTTCGGATAAAAAATATGTCAGGCGACTTTTTACATTTTTCCCGCAGACAGAATTTTATTGGCTGAAGAAATAAAAACTTGGCCGCTTACTGAAATTTTCAATACATGATCCTACGGATTCAAACTTACTCGTTCAAGATTGTATTTTGTCATAATTATTTAAAGTGGTTCATATGGAAAATAGTTATACCAGGGGAATCAACAGTCTTTTCTGAAGCTTGTAGTATAATTTGTTTTGAAACATTTCATGAAGTAACATCAGGAGCTTGAGAGAGAACAACTTGCCTCGCGCTCCGAAATGAAGTGTTCAGTTAGACATTTCTTCGCGAGTTGCTACATAACCTTGGCAACAGCGTAATTTCTCTGACCCGCCTAATTTCGTGGCCGCGACAATACGTTAAAATTTTCTCCGATGTGCAGACGTAGAATCGTAGTAAGAGTGTCTTCCAAGAGTGAGAATCAGAATGTCCTCTCCAGCTCTTGTCTTCGAAGTATATCGGTTCAAAAGTCTCTTTCCATCAGCCATATCACATGGTCCAGTAATATTCGAGGTCTCATCCCTTCTCCTATGTATTGCTGTGAATCCATCACGTTGCTTCAATACGTTCATTCACATAGGCTGAACTTCCCAGCTGAAATAAAGCGTCAGGTAGCGAAGTTCGAAAAGTGGGCGTTTATAATGTATCAACTGTCTCTCCATGAGGTAGAGAGGGTGAGGTCTCTCGTAACCTAGATGACGTACTTTTCCTGGAAATGGGCTGAAATTAGCCTGCTGTCTCTGGTCACCTCACAACGGCTATTGGAAAATTTACTGCAAGTTATTAATATGAATGATGTTGAAATAATTTACCCAATAATTTGTTCGTTCAGAATACGTTATAGCCGCGATACAAAGAAATGAAATGATGATTGAAATGGATAATAAAAACCCTATATATATATTAATTTAAACATGACCTATCAGTGATGATATACATCTTATCAATTAATTATATCGTTCAATAATTGAAAACATGCAGTGATGTCCCAAACATCACACCGTAACTGCTTTGCATCCGTCGGTAGCACCGGAGATCACCAGAGGAGCACTGTAATCGTATTATCCGATTCAATCAACAGGAGGTCCGCCTCCTCTTCACAGCGCTACTTTCCACACTACCGCCATTCCAATTACACGCAGGTTCATACAAAATGGACAAAAGATCCACATGGGTCGACGCCCCGAACAAATAGCATTTAAAAAACGTAGTTGTTTAACGTGGTCCTTAGATGACCTGCACGGAACGAAGTTGAAGAAGAAGAATACGCACCATACAATAACATAGGACATTAATCAAGAATCCACTAACAATGAATCACTAGAATATGCCACGGGTTCATATCGAAGCTTTCCATATTCCTTGCTTGAGGTAATCAGAAACTTCTCTCTTATTTTTTTTATTTTCTAGTCATCAATTTAATACATGTACATACGATTCATTTTACAGGTAAACGATTCCTAGAAAGAATAGTAATATAATTCGTACCTACTCAAAAGGGACGCTACCCAAAGTGTACACTTCGATTATGGTGAAACTAGTGTTATTGAAAATACTGATTAGTGGCTGATAAGGTAAGTTTTTCTTCTCTCAGTCATATCTATGACGCTGAACCTCTAGTATTCGCAACATACGTCGCCAGCTTTCAATACTTTCTTGGACATATAATTTATTTAGAAGCTGTCCAAGTATTATTTATATGTTTTTTTGCGATTATAACAAGTGATCCTATTTGTCGTTAATTTGGATTTGTTTCCCCTTGCAAGTAACTTGTTATTAAATGGACTTGTCAAAGTAGGAAGAAGAAAAATATTAGGAATGCGAACTGTTTGCTGCTTGTCGGCCTCGCCTACAGCACATCACCCTTCAAACATTTCCTTTTAAGTGGTCCCAACCCCGTTGCTGCCAGGTTGTAACCTGAGTTGTCAGTAAGTCTTTATATAAGTTTTATATGCATTTTTAAAGATGCCTGGTATGAAAATGGGAAGCTAAGGAAAACCATCTTCAAGGCTGCCGACAGTGGGGTTCGAACATACTATCTCCCGAATGCAAGCTCACCGATTCTCGCCACTAACCGCACGGCCAACTCACTCTATGGTCAGTAATTCTAAACATTAATTGAGCAGACGACAATTGTTCAACATATTTTGTCCCTTTTCTCCGAATCATTTCATCTTCTCTGCAGTAAAGTGTGAACTGAATTAAATACTTTTTTTGTTTTCACGAGAAGAATTAATTCAGTTTTATTCTATTTTTTATTTCGTGACCAATAGGAGATGAAAAATTTGTGGAATGTTGAATAAAAGAAGTCTATTCCAGCCATATTCTGGACATAATTTTAATTTGTATTGCCTTGCATCTCCAACTTCTACGTCATAATGTAATATTTTAATACATACGTGCATGAATATTTCTAGAGATTTTAAATCACACGAACACAAGTCCTAATCATCACCATCATCATCATCATCATCATCATCATCATCATCACTAAATTTATGAATGTGTGTCTCGGAGGATTTTCATATGTAAATAGGAAAAGAGTTCGTCGGTATTAAATGCAAAATGGAGACAAGTAAAAAGGCTCCATAATGTGAGAAAAATGGCTTTTATAACGTATAGTCGCGTTATTTAATTAATTAATTAATTAATTAATTAATTAATTAATTAATTAATTTATTTATTTATTTATTTATTTATTTATCGCATGGCTGTTAGTGCCGAGTGTCCGACGACATTTTCGGCTCGCCTGGTATAGCCCTTGTAACGCAGACCCTCCAACGAGGGTGGCGGCATCTGCCGTGTATGGAAACTGCGTGTTTTTGTAGTGGGGAATAGTGTTGTTTGTGGGTTGCGAGTTACAGGAATGTTGGAGACGACACAAATTCTCAGTCCCTGAGCCAGGGGAATTAACCATCTAAGGTTAAAATCTCCGACCCGGCGGGGAATCGAGCCCTAACCGCCTGAACCTAAGGCGACTACGCTAACCGTTCAGCCAAAGAGCAGGACACATATAGTCGCTGAAGAAAAGAATTAATGGGTTTTTATGTTCCTCGCGTGTAACAAGTTTTAAGACTTAGTTTTAATGATTATCAAATTACAATTACTTCCCATGTAGATACAAATAAACGTTATACTGTATCTATAGGTTCGGTTGGAGGTACGAGTCCTGGTAGACGACGTACTCTATGGATGAAGAACCTCGTAGACTGGTATGGGTTGAACACGATGGCTCTGTTCCGTGTCGCTGCATCCAAATTCAAGATCGCCATGTTGACCGCCAACCTTCGCTAGAAGATGACACATTAAGAAGAAGAAGAATAGGTTCATTTCGTTTTATCTATGGGTACACTTATTGTTCGTGAGAAAAATGCTTTTGCGAGGAAATATATTATTATTATTATTATTATTATTATTATTATTATTATTATTATTATTATTATTATTATTTGTCCTAATTAGTAGTGGCGAAGGTAAGGCTCATGGTCCTCTCTTACACTTATCCACACTTCTTTAAGAGCGTAAATCTCAGAGAAATATCCATAATCTTATCTTACAAACTAGCAGTAACATGCCACAACATAATACAACATAATTACAATAAATATTCTTAGTCTTATCTTAGAAACTACCATTATAAACTAGAAGAAACATGACATAAACATAAGTACAATAAATTTTCTTAATCATATCTTAAAACTAACGAGACAAAGTAGAAGTAATATGATACTAAATAACATAATCACAGTAAACATACATTCACAAACACGTACACTCCACAAGATTCATTCAGCCGGGCGACATACATTGAGGAGATGCTGATGGCAAGACAACTTAAAGGAATTTAATTTTTTTATGGCTCGATTGTTATGGGGGGAGAGAATTTTATCTCCATTCGCAACAAAGGAACAGCTATAGTCCTATGCTGATGACCTGCTGAGAGGTATAGATACAGTACCATGTGCTCAACTATTTTAAGCGTGGTTTCCCATTTTCACACCAGGCAAATGCTGGGGCTGTACCTTAATTAAGGCCACGGCCGCTTCCTTCCAACTCCTAGGCCTTTCCTATACCATCGTCGCCATAAGACCTATCTGTGTCGGCGCGACGTAAAGCCCATAGCAAAAAAAAAAAAAAAAAAAAAACTATTTTAAGCGAACAGGACATTACTTTACTAACTAATTAGCGTACCCCTATAGCTTATGGATCATTATCATTTCACAAATACTCAAGAGGGAAGCACTAATTAAGAATGAAAATAGACTACACACCAATGAACGGTGATAATGATATACAAAGACTTCACTTCGCCAAATTAATAATCACCACTTGTCAGTAATTAGATTTAAAGGTGCTGTAGTGAGAGGGTCAACAATCTCTTCACATGAAATTCAGGACCACTTTAAAGAATGTGTTCTACAACCCTTCAGTGGGTACGTCACTCGCTAATCAAACACAGCATTCATAATGGTTCTCTAGGGTCTTCAACAAAAATAAAGAGATGTATATTTCAAGAGTATAATATCAGCGTACTGGTACGAACCATCATGTATAGTGCATTCTATTCATCCCTATACAAACCACACTCATTCAGCGTTTTTACCAAATTGGACGTTATTTTTCATATTTGAAATTATTCTAGAGATTCAGGAGATGATGAGTTCTAACCCGACTGTCGGAATCCCGTGGTTTCCCATTCTCCCATCAGAAAAATTCTGCGAATGTATCTTAATTCAAGCTATGACCGCTTCTTTCTTAATCCTATACCTTTCCTATCGCATTGTCACCGTAAGAAATGCCTATATTGGTACGACGCAAAGCGAAATAGATCACCTTAAGTTTTTGATTCTAGGGACATCAATTTGTCATCAGCTCATTTATCTTCCATGCCTCTCACCCAGCCTTTCGGTGGAGGCGCCAGAATACACCCACGATATCTCCTTTCTATCGCAAGAAGCGATTGGAAACATGAACCTCGGGTACGTATAGGAGTATGGGTTTGTGAGCATCAGTGCCTTAGTTGAGCCTGGTAATGATTTCTCTTTGCCTTACGTATGCCAGGCACTTCGATTTCGTTCTTCTGTTTGACCTTCCTTGGTTGAATATTTCTCACTTCCAACACCGACGGTCTTAAATCTCTGAGCACCGGGCGAGTTGGCCGTGCGCGTAGAGGAGATAGTAGGTTCGAATCCCACTATCCGCAGCCCTGAAGATGGTTTTCCGTGGTTTCCCATTTTCACATCAGGCAAATGCTGGGGCTGTACCTCAATTAACGTCACGGCCGCTTCCTTCCAACTCCTAGGCCTTTCCTATCCCATCGTCGCCATAAGACCATCTGTGTCGGTGCGACGTAAAGCCCCTAGCAAAAAAAAAATCTTTCAGAACTAGTAGGTCTTTCATTCTTCTTGTCGTCCGTGACTCGTTCCATAATTTTGCCGAAAGTGTTATTATTATTATTATTATTATTATTATTATTATTATTATTATTATTAATAATAACAATGTTGTTGTTGTTGTTGTTATTATTATTTACCACTTGTTTAAAGTAGCACTAACACTACAAGGCTTTCAGCGACGTACGGATGGAACAGGGCTACGATAGGGTGGTAGGGGCCGTGGCCTCAATTAAATTAGAGCTCGGTACTATCATTCTTCAAATGGTCAGAACTCTTCCAGTTTTCTCAAGCGTTCAAGTTTCCCAGTTGTATTTCCTCTTGAAACAAGTTTTACAACCAACAACTTGACTGTATATATGAAGGAACAGTCTACAATCCAGACTTCAGTGGATTATACAGAGACTCTCATGTTCCTGAAGTTCTTCAAGGCCTGACTTGCGCTACAGTTATGATAGGAACACACTTGAGAGAATAACGCACATCGGCGAGATTTTGTGGTTCTGTTAATCCTAGTACTGACCCGGGTGGGTCTGGATGGTATATTACATCCACGGTATCCCTGCCTGCCGTAGGAGACAACTAAAAAGGGAAGACAGGTGCTCTTAACTTAGGAGCGTGCTATGAAAATGTTTCCAAATACTTGTGCCAGTTCCTAACTTTCCTATCCGGTCAACTCTTGTTCTCTTGAGACTCCAACGGTATTAGGTTTGCCAGGCCCAGGGAGTATTTCATTTTTACGCCCTGCATGCGCTTCTCTTCCTGATACCCTTATTCTTCGAAGAGTCGAATCTCTTTCGCCTTGCGGTTAGGGTCACGTGGCTGTGAGTTTCCATTTGGGAGATGGTGGGTTTGATTCCCACTGTCGGCAGCTCATAAGATGTTTTTCCGTTGTTTCTGATTTTCACACCAGGCCACGCCCGGTACCTTCATATTTCCAGACCTTCTCCATCCTTCCATCACCGAATACCCTCGACGTGTTAGTGCGACGGTAAGCTACCAGCAAAGAATTTTCCTTGATTAGTTTCAATATAGGATGGTTGCGCAGTTGTAATTCCTCTTAAACAATAATCAGAATCTCAAATATCTTAGCCTAATCATACAGTCGCGGTTCCTGGTTTAATTTATATGTGGTTTCAGTGTACTTAAAGTGTATAAGTTTATTAGCAAATTGGACAATATATCAATGCACTACTTGGGTCAGAGTTGAATTAAAATTGCTACAACACTACGCAGTTCTTACTGTTACCCCACAACTGAGAAAACATTCTTTCCAGACACGTAAGACACCAGCTGTGCGGAATCTAGCAAAATATACACGCATGGAAAATGAGTGAACAATGCAATCTTACAATTGAATGCGAAGTAAATACGCACCACCAACACTCCGCTGAACTGAACTTATACCGAGATATATGGATATTGATACAGAGAGCTTAAAACGAACGAATCACTGCTGAGAATGAACAACCAGAAATCTCTAATTAGGGTCTAATTATAAGAAAACAAACCGTGGTGTTTGCGCAAAACTGTAACCAGGCCAGACGCTACCACTGCGAATCAACATGATCACGTGCCTTTTCTTCTTCTGTCACTGTTTCGTTACCAGTGCGGTTACAGGGATTTGGCCCTGTTTTACGGCCGGATGTCCTTCCTGATGTCAACCCTATGTGGATGGAAGTAATCACTATTACGTGTTTCTGTTGTGGTTGGTAGTGTGATGTGTTGTCTGAATATGAAGAGGAGAGTGTTGGGACAAATACAAACACCCAGTCCCCGAGCCACAAGATTTAATCAGACGCGATTAAATCTTCGACTTTGCCGAGAATCGAACCCGGGACCCTCCGTACTGAAGGCCTCAACGCTGACCATTCAGCCAAGGAATTGGACATCACGTACCTTTTATAAATCTACAAATACCATTTACGTTTGCTTGCCCTTCTTATTTCGGTCCTCTAACAAGATCCGACGTAGAACCGGTATTTCTTTGCGTGTTCCAAAATTTCTTCGAAAGGCAAACTGATTTTCTCCGAAATCGCCTTCAGCGTGTCTCACCGTTCGTTTGTAAATAAGCTAAGCTTGTAGTTTTATATGACTGTTATAAGGCGATTGTACTTTGATGTGGAATCCGAATCACGTGGACGAAAATTCTCATTTGAAGAATTCTACATACAAAGACCGTTGATCGATACGCGGCCGCTTTAAAGAGAAGCCAATAATAATGCCACTTGGCTGTCACGCTCCTTCTGTAAATAAAACATGTTCAAATATTGCAAATGTGAGATAATTCCATATATCATCGGTCCCATTATTTGGGAAAACTGTTTTCAAACTCAGTGACTTTTGTAACATTTCGTTAATTGTACGCAATAATGATAAACTTGAGTTAATATGTTTAGAAGCCTGATAGGAGCATAATGTAATAACTATATACTACCAATTAGCAGTCCAGTATTTACCGTTGCTGTATTTCATTTGATGATAATGAAAGCAGTTAAATTCATTTGAATTTTAATTATATTTGTCCTGATGGCTGCTATTATCTATAATCGTTTATTTTGTATAAACTATGTGTTAATAGAATCAATCATACAGAAAATGTGTACACGATGCATTAGATCCATCACACTACTCGACCGCACTACTTACTGCGCTTCCATGGTGAACAAAATCAAAGCAATACTCTTAGAAACACAAAAGAGAGTGTCTGTAGGTACAAACGCATTAATTATGTATTTAGAATAATATATTTTTAGCTGGAGAATGGAGGTAATGAATTTTAAAAATACCTGTTACCGAGCTCGATAGCTGCAGTCGCTTAAGTGCGGCCAGTATACAGTATTCGGGAGATAGTAGGTTCGAACCCCACTGTCGGCAGCCCTGAAAATGATTTTCCGTGGTTTCCCATTTTCACACCAGGCAAATGCTGGGGCTGTACCTTAATTAAGGCCACAGCTGCTTCCTTCCCACTCCTACCCTTTTCTGTCCCATCGTCGCCGTAAGACCTATCTGTGTCGGTGCGACGTAAAACAACTAACAAAAAAAAAAAAAAACCTGTTATTCAGTCCATCAAAACAATTTTCGTTATGTTAATTTTTCTATGCTTATGTGTAAAGGGAAATGAACCTTTATATCGCACTCTCCTCACCTTTTAAACGTTCTTTTCTGATGGAATATTCTTCAGTTAATTTTTAGCAAGATTCAGAATATACGTTAAAAATTTTATCCCTGAATGCAAATGTTCCTACAGACTTGAAGAAAACTGTAAACAGATAAAGGCTAGGTGCAATATGTTGATATTCCGTCCTCGCTATCAACTTACTTTAATCTCGTCGCAGGGAGTCTGCAGTATGTATAAGGGGCGAAGAAAACGTTACCGTACGGCGGCCGTACAGTCCTGAATTGGGATTCCAATCAGGCAAAATCGCCGTGACCACTGAAGCACTCATCCCACCGACGCACCAGGTTGAAGATCCCCGTGTGGTAAAACACCGTATCCTGCTGCATGAAGAAGTCCGTAACCACCTGCTGCACACCCTGTCTGACAGGAAGCACAGACCCTTCAGGGCATAGGCGTGATAATCGCATGGTGAGAGATCAGGACTATACCGCGCTCACTTGTTGTTATCCCTAATGGATGAGGCTGGTCTCCCAGATAGACTGGCGTCTTGTGTCGAAACACGACGCGCACGGAACTTGGTGCCCCATTCCACAACGGTGGTTCCCGACAGATATTTTGCCCTGTGCACAGTCTCCACCGGTGTTTGTCTTTCAGTAGCCAAGAACAGAAAAACAGCACGTTGGTCCTGTTTGGACGCATTTGGCAATAACCTCGCCATAGTTCACGTGGCCGCATTTAACGCACGCACTTCGGCACGACACGATTGCCATACTAATCCCTTTGCCTACATGTCCGTGCTTATATACCCGCATCAGAGTCGTGCTACGTTACATGTCCGCTGCAGCAACGCCCTCAAACGGAAACTTTTTGATCACGCCTTATACGAAGCACACGGATGGATTAATATTGTAGGGGCGAGGAGAGGCCAATTCAGGATTTCTTGTAAACCGTTTGTTACGTACCAGTGTAGAAATTATGGTCAAGAAGGTGCGAAAATAAATATTTTCATCATATTTTTACTGGTTTTACTGAACAATTCTAACACCGCCTTTCAATAATTGTGTTCAATACATTGAAACTTATCGGCGATTCACGTTATTGCATAAAATACTGCAATGTGAAATTATGCAGTACTGTATCTCCAATAGAGTGTACTGCATTTTATTTAACTACTGCATTGCAATAAATTGTCCGGCTCCATGGCTAAATGGTTAGCGTGCTGGCCTTTGGTCACAGGGCTCCCGGGTTCGATTCCCGGTAGGGTCGAGAAATTTAACCTTAATCGGTTAATTTCGCTGGCACGGGGGCTGGGTGTATGTGTTTTCTTCATCATCATTTCATCCTCATCACGACGCGCAGGTCGCCTACGGGGGTCTAATCAAAAGAGCTGCATCTGGCGAGCTGAAGTTGTCCTCGGACACTCCCGCCACTAAAAGCCATACGCCATTTCATTGCAATAAATTGGTACGTCAGAACGAAAAGCACACAAATTATGTAATGTACGTAAAAAATGTGTGAGGTCAATATGATAATCTGATAAGAACCTTGAACGATGTACAATAGAAACAAACCTTAGAAAGTTTTTGACAGTAAATGAGGATTTCCTAATAATATACAAGAAAGCCCTTACAAAAGACTGGATACGTCTCCCCTACGGTAGTGTCAAAATCAACACACACCTGAAATTACACGCTTCTATATGCTGATGACAAAGTACTATTTGCCAGCAGAGAGGATAACTTACAACGCTCCATTATTATCTCAGTATAAAATAGCCACTGAATACATGGAAATATTTACATAAAAACAATTAGCTTTCAAGGATAAAGAACCAATTTTGAGTAAGATCCGTCCCAACAACAAACTGTTAGAAAGAGTTCACACCTTCGCTTCCCTCGGCTACTCATTGTTATTCGACAATGACGTAGATATTTCTAATAAGATAGTGAAGATCAACCAATTCATACGTACAGTGAACTCAATATTGAAGCCATCCATAGTACAGAGAGGCACAAGCCTTCGAGTCTATAAATCACTAGCTAGACCAATTATCACATATGGAAGCGAAGCACGGAAAATCAGGAGACAAGATTAAACCAGGATCACAGCTGTTGAGATGAAAGTTATGAGACCTACAGCGGGATACACACGATGGGTTCATAAAAGGAATGAAGATGTGATGAAAGAACTAAGACTAATAATAATACCGTAATAATGTTATTGGCTTTACGTCCCAATAACTACTTTTCGGTTTTCGGAGACGCCGAGGTGCCAGAATTTTTGTCCTGTAGGAGATCTTTTACGTACCAGTAAATTTACCGACTCGAGGGCTGACGTATTTTTAGCACCTTCAAATACCACCGGACTGAGCCAGGTTATAACCTGTCAAGTTGGTGTCAGAAAGCCAGTGGCTCTACCATTTGAGCCATTCAGCCCGGCGAAATAAAATTAGAACCTGTTTTAAATTACATAGGAACCTATAGGAATAACTGTCGAGACCACATCAACAAGATGCCTCGGGAACGAGTTCCAAAATAATGTAGATTGTACGATGCAAGCATAGGGGGACACGATCTATCGGACGAACTGCTAAAAGTTGCATTCAGACAGTAAAAGGCCACTTAGCCTAATACCTGATTGGCAGATGATGATGGTGATGATGGTACATTACTAGAAAATTATAACTACCCTATCTAATGTAGAATAGGATGAGCTTGATCAAACATTTGACGTATCACTTGAAGGCATTAATAAATCCGTAAGTAAGATGGAGTCAGACTCTTCTCCAAGACCAGGTAAACTTTTAATATGAACACCGAAATCAATGCAGGGTTCTAAAGCAATTACTGATTTAATAAATGTAATGTAATAATTCCGTGCGGCTATTTCTAGCCTGGAGTGGTCCTCCAACGAGGGTGGGTAGCATCTACCGTGTATCAAAATATGCGTGTTATTGGTGGAATGTGAGTTGCAGATATGTTGGGAAGTACAATTAATCAGTCCCCCACCCAATAAATTAACCATTTAAATTTCCGATCCGGCCGGGAATCGAACCAGGGGCCCTCTCAACCGAAGAGTTCTACCCTGACCATTCAGCTAAGGAGCTAGACAAAGTAAACTCGTGTCCTCGTCCAGAGGTGGTGCAACTCTTTTTCAGGTATACCCCCAATGAGGATGAGTACATATACAGTTTTATTCGCATACCAGCCCTCCTGCCATTCTTATATTTCTAGCGGTATCGGGAACCGAACTAGTACTTCCAAGGATGGCAGCTGATTCTAATGACCATTATGCTACGAAGGTGGACAATGAATTTAATGAAATAGAATGTGGCATTGGATGGGGTGTGAAAAACTAAAACCATACAAATTTACAAAGTCAAAGGCGATAAGAGTCATCCTTAAAACCGACGTTCAATTTCAGTGATTTGAAGACTCAATTAGAGAGTTATGGATTCCAAATTGAGGGGATTTAGTCTTAAATGAGAGTTATAAGGGATATGTGAATCAATCAGGCTCATACGTTACCGTTCCACAAATTGATGGATGTTTAAGATGAACAAAGGGGAATAAGAATGATCTCACAATAATAACGTTCAATGTATTAACATTCAGACTTCGTCAACAAGCCTTCGAAGGATAGTCTTTCCAGGGTTTGATTCCTTGAGACAGGTATCTAAACGTATTGAGCTCAGAAGAGGTGTTTTTCAGGGACCTGCTCTTTCTCCAATTCTTTTTCTACTTATCCATCGATTCCGTTCTCGGAACATTTATCAGAGAAACAAATTACTGACTCATTTGGTTTTGACATTTCACCTTATCTATACAAATATCAGTAGTTGATTTTTGAAGACGTAGTAATAATTGGTAATTCGATGGATGCTGCGCAGAAGTTAGTTATGGCGGCCTTCTCAACCTCAGCAAATTGGCAAAGTCATCTTTAATTAACATAAATCAAGGTCAGTTATCACGGAAGAAACTTGTTTTGAATCATGAATCTCACATGAAGTTTAAAGGGGACCAAAAATACCATTAAATATTTGGGAGTAACGTTTGAAGATCGAATCTGTATTGATCCAGAGAGGATTATAATATCACTTAGGAAAGACTTTGAGAACCTGACATCGACACAGATCAAAAACTACACGGAAATATCGTCAACCAGAATATATGGCTGAAACTTATACAGGGTGTTTCCGGGTTGATAATACAACATTTCAGGGATGATTGAGACGGGCGAATGAATCAATTTTGGAGAAGGAACCCTCGTCCGGAAACGACTTTGTCGAATGTTATAAGCCAATTTGTTGTGGAATATCAAGTGACGGTGGAATACGAGAACCTACGATTCGTTGTTTGTTCAATGTAATCAACTGATTTGTTTGTATCATGCGTACGTCATGAGGTATGAGTACAGTAGTCACCACTAATGCATTGCAAATGGCGTAATCGTGAGAGACAGGGAAAGAAACTCAACTGAGGCATTGAACATGGTGTGATTTGTACCTGATATGGTCACTTCTGATGTGAAAGTCTGTAGACTGCAGTCTGTGTTTTCAGGTTGAATTGTACAGTCGATCAGCCCTGGAAATGGATTACTTGGCTGCGGAATATGCAGACATGATTTTCATAAACGGGAAATCCGATGAGAACATCAGGAAAGGAGACAGGTTGTATTGGGCCAAGTATGCCTGTAAGAGACAAGTCCAAGAATCGAATCAGGTGACCTTTGGTAAGAATCAGGCAAGCTAGTGGGTACACATTCTGAATATAGTTCTACTATTCGTTTAAGATTTAGACAGGTCTTACAGCACATTGTAGGATTCCAGCAAGATTTAGCAAAGAAGGTCAAATTGACTCCATTGCGATTGACCTAGCTGTCCTTTGATAGCGAAGATCATGGGAGACCACTGACAAAAATGAGTGCGACTGGACTAGACAAAAGAGTGACTAAATGGGTGGCCATATTTTTAGAAATTAGAACTCCGAGAATTAGAATAGGTAAAGCATTGTCTGATCCTGTAATCATTAAGGGGGAAGTTCCTAAAGGTTGTATTATTGGACCTGTATATTTTTTTTATACCTGGTGTCCCCGGGGGAATGGCCAATATTCAGGGATATGACAGGAAAGATAATTTGAAGCAAAATATTTCATCTGGACATGTGCCTTATTGCGAATTGTTTCCGGGATATAACACATTTAATGTACGTTTGTTTTTGAGCTACTGGCGCGCACGTATGTGTCTTGCCTACCCAACCTCTTTGACGTTTTATTCTAGCCCAGCCTACCTCGTTACATTCAACCTCTTTGCTCGGGATGTCTTTCTGCCAATAAACCAGCTAGTTGAATGTGCAACTCTCCAAGGTGTGTTGTAAGTGAAGTACTGAGAGGGATTGAGAGGGTATCAGAGAGAAGCATCGGTTAATTGTGTTTGTACACGCGCTGGCTAAAATTCCACAAATCTACACTAATGAATAATATGCAGGTATAGTTTATGGTTACGGTTTCTGCGATGGTAGTGCTTCTGTTGCTGTCAACGAATACTGTCGGCGCATTCCGACACGTAAAATTCCTGATCGTAGAGTGTTTACCATAGTTTTCAGCACATTGCGTGAAACAGGTATTCTTCAAAGTTCCCATTTCCTTCTGAACAAGTAGTGCAACAAACCGTGCACGTATCAATTTCCCACGAAAACATTACATCCAGAAAACATATACCCATTTCAAAATGTCAAGGAGATTGGGTGGGTTAAAAAGAATGCTATTTGTTCGAGGCGTCGACACATGTGGATCTTTTGCCCCTACTGGCACCATATTGTCTGAACCTGCGTGTAATTGGAATGGTGGTAGTGTGGAATGTTATGTGTGAAGGAAGGAAGATTAAGGACGCCACAAACACTCAAATCCCAGGCCAGGGATATAAATCATTGCAATTAGAAAAACCTGACCCTGCTGGGAATCAGACCCGGGGCCGCCGGATGACAGGCGGACGCGTTGCCCCCTACACCGCGGGGCCGGACGGATTGGGTGGGTAAGACATAAAATGTGCGCACCAATAGCCCAAAAGCAATTGCACATTAAATGTGTTCTGTCTCGCAAAATATTCGGAATATGGTATATTCGATAGGAAGTTTTATGGGTAAAAGATTCTTCCTGTCAATCCAGGAATATTGACCATTTCCCCTGGGACACTCTCTCTCTCTCTCTCTCACTCTCTCTCTCTCTCTCTCTCTCTATATATATATATATATATATATATATATATATATACACTGACTGACAGAGCAAATGCAACACCAAAAAGGAGTGGTCAGAAAATTATGCCAATTGCAGGGTAGACTGACGTCACTGAGGTATGCTCATGATGTGAAATGCGCCGCTGTGCTGCGCACGTAGCGAACGATAAATGGGACACGGCGTTGGCGAATGGCCCACTTCGTACCGTGATTTCTCAGCCGACAGTCATTGTAGAACGTGTTGTCGTGTGCCACAGGACACGTGTATAGCTAAGAATGCCAGGCCGCCGTCAACGGAGGCATTTCCAGCAGACAGACGACTTTACGAGGGGTATGGTGATCGGGCTGAGAAGGGTAGGTTGGTCACTTCGTCAAATCGCAGCCGATACCCATAGGGATGTGTCCACAGTGCAGCGCCTGTGGCGAAGATGGTTGGCGCAGGGACATGTGGCACGTGCGAGGGGTCCAGGCGCAGCCCGAGTGACGTCAGCACGCGAGGATCGGCGCATCCGCCGCCAAGCGGTGGCAGCCCCGCACGCCACGTCAACCGCCATTCTTCAGCATGTGCAAGACACCCTGGCTGTTCCAATATCGACCAAAACAATTTCCCGTCGATTGGTTGAAGGAGGCCTGCACTCCCGGCGTCCGCTCAGAAGACTACCATTGACTCCACAGCATAGACGTGCACGCCTGGCATGGTGGCGGGCTAGAGCGACTTGGATGAGGGAATGGCGGAACGTCGTGTTCTCCGATGAGTCACGCTTCTGTTCTGTCAGTGATAGTCACCGCAGACGAGTGTGGCGTCGGCGTGGAGAAAGGTCAAAGCCGGCAGTAACTGTGGAGCACCCTACCGCTAGACAACGCGGCATCATGGTTTGGGGCGCTATTGCGTATGATTCCACGTCACCTCTAGTGCGTATTCAAGGCACGTTAAATGCCCACCGCTACGTGCAGCATGTGCTGCGGCCGGTGGCACTCCCGTACCTTCAGGGGCTGCCCAATGCTCTGTTTCAGCAGGATAATGCCCGCCCACACACTGCTCGCATCTCCTAACAGGCTCTACGAGGTGTACAGATGCTTCCGTGGCCAGCGTACTCTCCGGATCTCTCACCAATCGAACACGTGTGGGATCTCATTGGACGCCGTTTGCAAACTCTTCCCCAGCCTCGTACGGACGACCAACTGTGGCAAATGGTTGACAGAGAACGGAGAACCATCCCTCAGGACACCATCCGCACTCTTATTGACTCTGTACCTCGACGTGTTTCTGCGTGCATCGCCGCTCGCGGTGGTCCTACATCCTACTGAGTCGATGCCGTGCGCATTGTGTAACCTGCATATCGGTTTGAAATAAACATCAATTATTCGTCCGTGCCGTCTCTGTTTTTCCCCAACTTTCATCCCTTTCGAACCACTCCTTCTTGGTGTTGCATTTGCTCTGTCAGTCAGTGTATATATATAGCATATGAGTAAAAACCTAGAATCAGAGATGAGGATCTATGCGGATGATGTTATCCTGTACAGAGTAATAAATAAGTTACAAGATTGTGAAGGACTGCAGAAAAATACTTCAAAAGTGTTGTAAGATGTGCAGCAGGCGATGGTATGATGGTAAACGAGGTGAAAAATCAGGTTGTGAGTTTCACGAAGAGGAAACGTCCTCTCAGTTCTAATTGCTGCTGCAATGGGGTGAAACTTCTTGAAAGTCATTGTAAGTAGGCCTACCTAGGTGTTAATATAGGAAAAATTTTCATTGGGGCATTCACATAGACGGGATTGTAAAATAAATTTTATAGATCTGCTCATATGGTTAACAGGCTATTTATGGTATGTGGTAATGATGTAAGGGAGAGGTCATATACGTCTCTGGTAAGACCACAATTAGAGTATGGCTCCAGAATATGGGATCCCTCGCCAAGATTACTCGATTAGAGAACTGAAAGAGATGCAAAGGAAAGCAGCTCGATTATATCTGAGTGATTTCCGATAAAATAATAGCGTAACGAAAATGTTGCAATGTTTGGACTGAGAAGACTTTGGAGAAAGGAGACGAGCTGCTCAATAAGTGGTATGTTTCGAGCTGTAATTGGAGAGAGGGAACAGGAAGACGTTTACTAGACGAACACATTTGAGTGGTGTTTCTAAAATAAGAAAGATCTTAATATGAATATAAAGTTGATATTCAAGAGGAAAAAGAGAAGGGATTGGAAGAATTTAACAAGGGAGATGTTCGATAAATTCCCAAATTCTTTGAAATGATCTAAGACTAGGTAAAAAACTGACAGGGAATATACCATGTGGGGGCTCATCAAAATACAGATCATTGGTGATTGGTTGACGATGAGATAGGACAGAGCTTGGACCTCAAAGGAAGCGATCGCGGTCTAAAACCATTTTCAGTGCTGCCGACAATTTGGATCGAACCCAATATATCACGAAAGCAAACTCAAGTTGTATACTTTTATCCCCACACTTTCATGATATCGAGTTTATCTGATCAGTCCAGCCCTTCCATCGGAAGCTTTATGCATCCAATCACGTAATTTTTAACTTGTTCTGCACTGACTTTCAAGCATGTCTTTACAACTTTCTATCATGTCTCCCTTCGGAGGATCGCGCACACCATACTCTCTCCTGAACGCCCTTTGCGTAGTTACGATGGACTCAGTAATACAAATAATTTTCACCGTAAACACGAGCAATGTGTGAACGAATGTACGGTTAAACAGCAGACAACCCACCAATAAACAAAGTAGGGAAAACATGGATGCCTTACAAAGAATAAATTGCGTATTGGTGGCAGATATCGGTAAGTGAAACTCTCAGAGTTTCTTCACATTTGAAAAACAGCCATTTCTTCCTATCTGCCATGAGGCGGAAATGGGGTAGTTTCCAAAACTACCCAGTTTAGTAATGCATCGAAAATGCTAGATATCACAGGACCTAAATCGTAATCCTCTGGGCTGTTGAACCTTTACACGTTATACGTCATCTAAAATTAGGGAGGATAAATGTTCGAGTTCGAAGAGTATTCATGGAACTGTAGTCATTCCTGGTCAAAGCTGTCATTGCTGTCTGTTCAAGAGAGTATAATTAATTAAGGAAACTACTTTAATAGCATTCGTTATAAAAGTCAACTGTAAACTAATTAACTCTTAACACAACCGTGTGATTGTTATATCCCGTGCTCTAATTCTAATTAGTGCAGTTGTGAGTAGTTTGTTACCATCCTCCTCCGTTACCATAGTCAAGTACTGCAACCTCAATTACGCACCGTACAGCTCTTGGCAGCATAGTTTGCGACGGCCTGGGACACCAGTGGTATAATTACACTGATTTTCCCTGAACTTTACAAAGCTTGGGTCGTAACTGCTAACACTATGCTCTGATGCTCTTCGGTAATTTCCTTTGTAGCCTGGGGTAACTTCTACTGTTTTATTAGCATTCGAATTCCAACATTCCACTTGTATATTGGTTACCTGTAGAGACTGTACCTTTATTGAATTTAATGGGCCTACTCCAAACTTGAACAACGCATAATGGCCAGAAGTGACCGAGAAAATTCTTTATGATTCTGCGCCCTACATCAGATTCAACCTTAACATAGGAATTTATACCGTACCTCAAAAGTGTTCAACCTGTTCTGACAAAGACCCACTACCGATTGTTCGGGAGTGTTCTCGGCAATACATAAAATTATGTTACATGTATCAAAAAAAAATATAAAAATATATTTAAATTTTAATATATATACCCGGTCTAGAGAGCCAAGAATAAAGGGCGAGAGGATTCGCCGTGCCAACTACACGACACCTTCGGGCTAAGCAGTGGTCGCTTGGTAGGCAATGGTCCGTGTGCCATAGGAATACTGTATGCCAACGGCAGTAGCCGTGTTGAAACACCGGATCCCGTGACATTTCCGAAGTTAAGCAACATTGGGCGTGGCCAAGATTTGGATGGGTTGCCACGCGCTGTTGATGGGGATACGGGAATGGAGGAGCGGAAAGGAACTGGCCACCCTACCGTACGTTGACTCCGGCTCAGGCACACCTCTGCGGAGGTTCGGACCTGCCTTCGGGCAGAATACACCCTTACCTTACCTTATACTAGTTAATGTACCCGTGCTTCAAAACGGAATTTTACATTGTATATAGAATTATCCGTGAAGAAGTGTACACGTTATGAATACGAATTTATTGATTTTGATAGCTCTTAGAGTTACCCCAGAAACACGACTGGGATATCTAAGTACATCGTTTACCATGTGAAGACCGCGTTAGGGAGTACTCATGCTAATGGCAGGCCCGCTTGCCTAATGCCAGTCACAATCGAGTTGAGCAGTTTTCATTATAATGGCAGAAACTTATTCTTTACCTGTCTTTTTATATCCAAGGAAAGACTGACTCTGTGGCTTTCAGGAAGTCCTGAAGGATCTGCCAGTGAACAGAAAACCAAGAAGAAAACAATATTAACGCAATGAAGCGGGTTTAATGCGTACACATTCAATGGAAAAATTATTAATGTTTAATATCAATGTTTTATTATTGGAATATATACAGGATGGTAGGAAACAACGTGAACATTAGAGCGTTGGTCATACTGATAAGTAATTTGGAAAAATACCTCGATACCTCACACTGTTTTATTAGCTGCTGAAGTTAGCCAGTCAGATCGCTTCGCGAGCGAATTCAAACGGGCTCTACAAGGCGGTGGTGTTAAATCTGCACGTGGCTTGGTCGGGCTTGAGAGCCATGCCAACAAACGAACATCGAACACTAACACACCGTGAGTTTGAGCCAATGCCACCGTAGCGTGCTTGCTACGGGTCGAGCCTATCAACAGGGGAGGCTTTGTTCTAGTCCCTCCCCTGGATAAGTTTATTTCTTCTATTGGCGGACTCAAGCCCGCCATGAGCCACGTGCTGGTATAACAACACCGCCTCACAAAGCCCATCGGAAGTCGCCAGGGAAGCGATCTGATTGGATAAATTTAGCAGCTAATAAAATGACAACACCGCGAGATATCGAATTATTTTCCTCCAATTATTTATCAGTATGACCAACCCTCTAATGCTCATGTACCCGGTTCACGTTGTTTCTCAACAACCTGTATATGTGATAATCGGCCTGCGTATTCATGTCGTGTAAAACTGTGCACTGAAGAACAGTGCGTTTCTAAAACCTATCGCTACAATTTGTCAAAACGACTTGCAGAATGTTAAGAATCAGGAAGGCAATGACTGAACGAGAAGTAAAACGACCTTCTTCTTCTTTTTCTACCGCTTTTCCTACACCCGTGGGATCGCAGGTGCAAACTGCGTTGCGCAGGTGGATTTGGCCCTGTTTTACGGCCGGATGCCCTTCCTAACGCCAACCCTATATGGAGGGATGTAATCACTGTTGCCTGTTTCTGTGGTGGTCGATAGCGTAGTGTGTTGTGTGAATATGAAGAGGAAAGTGTTGGGAAAAACACAAACACTCAGTCCCCGGGCCAGAATAATTAATCCGAGGTGATTAGAATCCCCGACCCGGCTGGGAATCGAACCCGGGACCCTCTGAACCGAAGGCCTCAACGCTGAGCATTCGGCCAATGAGTCGGACAGCGAGAGAAAAAACTATATTATTGCAGTATCTTGCAGTAAACCTCCATGCCATGATAGCTGACCGAGTGGGTATCTGTTCTTATTTTGTCATTTGTTTAATCTATGCATGTTCCTTGCCAATCAAAGGCATTTAAAATAAGGTGGACGCACAATAGGCGCTAGTGTATCGTCCTGAAATTGAAGCGGAGGCAGATGAATATGGTTTGTACAATGGTTACCGTGAAAAGTAAAGAAAACGCAAGAGTGTGAAGGAGTGCCGTTAATTACAGACGAATATGTATAACTGCTCCCCAAATTAAATGGTGCATCTACCGCCATTTTGTGGCTTCTTTTATGCGTTCAGAGTAACGACATCAAACTGCAACCGCCAGAAGTATACTGTATGCTAAAACAAAGAAAAGCATTATTTTCTTCTTTTCTCCGGAATGACTAGAGTTATGAATTTTCTTCTCGGAAATAAAATTTCAAGTACACTTGAGTGATCGATTGTTCAATAGGACTAAACGTTTAAGCAGCGTGTATGTTTTAAGTTCCCCAAGCGTACGTTTTCCACTGACTTATTTCAAATGGCCCACTTGAAAGAGAGCGTGATAGTGTTAACCAAAGGTATCAGCTATAAGCGTGCCAAATTTAAACTCCAACAGTAAAGTAGTTTCTATGCGAAAATCGCAGACAGGCGAACATACAATATTTCTTCATCTTCTTCTTTATCTGTTTACCCTCCAGGGTAGGTTTTTCCCTCGGACTGAGCGAGGGATCCCACCTCTACTGCCTCAAGGGCAGTGTCCTGGAGCTTCAGAATCTTGGTCCGGGGATACAACTGGGGAGGATGACCAGTACCTCGCCCAGGCGACCTCATCTGCTATGCTGAACAGGGGCCTTGCGGGGCGTGGGAAGATTGGAAGGGATAGACAACGAAGAGGGAAGGAAGCTCCCTTGGCCTTAAGTTAGGTACCATCCAGGCATTTGCCTGGAGGAGAAGTGGGAAACAATGGAAAACCACTTCGAGGATGGCTGAGGTGGGAATCGAACCCACCTCTACTCAGTTGACCTCCGGAGGCTCAGCCCCCGGGTTCGATTCCTGGTTCTGCCACGACATTTGAAAAGTAGTACGAGGGCCGGAATGGGGTCCTCTCAGCCTCGGAAGGCCAACTGAGTAGAGGTGGGTTCGATTCCCACCCCAGGTATCCTGGAAGTGGTTTTCCGTGGTTTCCCATTTCTCCTCCTTGTCTATCCCTTCCAGTCTTCACATCCCCCGCAAGGTCCCTGTTCAGCATAGCAGGTGAGGCCGACAGGGTGCGGTACTGGTCACTCTCCCCAGTTGGATCTCCCGACCCAACGTCTCCCGCTCCAGGACAATGCACTTAAGGTGGTAGAGGTGGGATCACTCGCTGAATCTGAGGGAAACCCCACCCTGGAGGGTAAGCATATTAAGAATGAAATAAATTAAATAGATTTCTAAAAATGAAAGGTGAACAAATCAAAATAAATTTGACCTTTTGTATCACTTCCTACAATGAAGTGTAGATGGGTAACAGTGAGAGCTATGTATTTAAAAACCAGTAGACCACAGTAGCTTCCGCTGAAGCTAACGATTCAGTCGGTCCTTTCTAGCCTTTGCCCAATTTCTTGCAATCCGCACTTTGTGTCACTGACCTATTCCAGCTTTAAACCACCTTTTCTTTGGTATTGCGTCTCTGCTTACAGAAGGGCAGTGCTGATATGCAATTTTGACAATTTGATCGTGTAGGGATAGCCATTAGTACACAATAAATATCTTAGCTGGCAGACCCTATGACAGTGCTTCCAGTAAATTCTACTCTTAAATGAAAGCTGAGAGAGAATACCTGGTGCCTTGCAGAGTAAGAGTAAGGTACGGCCAAACTTTTGGGACACATTCTTCGCACGTAGGAGGATTTTTTATATGAACATAGATCCGGAAACGCTTCACTTCCATGTTAGAACTTATTTTCTACGACTCTACTTAATAAATTAATAATGGGATAGGCGCAGAAAAAGAACGTGCCAGCATACCTCATAAAACTATTTTTTAAATCAAACATTCAAAATTATCTCCGTTAGGATTGATACATGAACTTCCGGATTACATCAGCGCGTCAAAGATTCAGTGCGACGGTGGGTTGATACGTGCTAGATTTTGAGATCAGGTTTAGTAAAGGAATTAAACCTGGTTGACAATCGGACCACAGTGAGAAAAGATGATAGGATTATTTAGTGGCTTAAAGTACTCGTAGTTGCAGGGATGTAATATGTCACCCCCATTGTTCATAGTTTTCATGGATAATATTCTGAAAAGTATAACATACTTTGAGGGGATTTAGATGTGTGGATAAACAGTGAATGCGACTTAGAATCATCTTCTTTTTCTTCTACCTCTTTCCGCATAACTCAGTGGGCTCATGGATGCGAAATGTGTCGCACGTGTGAACATTGCCGTATTTTACAGCCAAATGCCCTTCCTGACACGAATCCTATGAGAAGGGATTGTGTGTGTGCTGCGGTGGTTGGTACTGCTGTCTGTTGTGAGTGCATGGAGAGGAGAGTACTGAAACGAACACAAACACTCAATCGCTGGGACAGAGGAATTATACGCCGTTAAAATCCCCAACACCGTCCGGAATCGAACCCAAGAGCCTGTGAACCTAAGTCCTAGATCATTCGGCCAAGGATCCGAGGAAAGCATAGCTTACAATACCAAATATAAATCGAGGAATATTTTTGAAAAGCATTAAATTATTCTCTCTGGTGGGTCATCTTATAAATAAAGTTGCAGGGGGCCCGCTGTCTGTAATTTTGTTTGTTTTGCCAATTTTTCAGATATTTATCCGTTTTAGGTCAACTCAAGACCGAATCGGTGGTTTTTACTTTTCGTGTCTGTTTGTCTGTTTGTTTGTTTATTCCATCATCACGGCAAAACGGCTGGATAGATTTCAACCAAATTTCATATTTGGAGTATACTCACCCCGAGGAAGGTTTCTATATGCATTTCATTTTAAAATCTTTGTTTAGACGGGGATTTATAGGAAAACCAGAACGGTTTTCCTCTATTTTCTCTTATACTATTGATTTTCTGTAAACTCCCTGGACCGTATGTGAAACGTCTCTTCATTATAAACAACTTTCGTTATGTTCATAATTTACCTTAATATTCAAATGACGGAGAAATTTACTATTTTCTGCGGGTATCATGGTCTGCGTGTGTGACCGACAGACCGACAACGAACGTACAGGTTGCCATGGCAACGTCTCTGACTGCTTGCCAGTAGGGAAGTAACGCATTGCCATTTTCCTCATCATACCTTTAAATTCATGGTTGTTCCTTGGGTAGAAGGCAAGAGACGGCGTCAATCGGCCATTCTGCGGGATATTGGTGGAATATCGTTGAAGTTTATAACCGTCCTCGAATAGCTTCAGTAATAACAACATTAGTCATCTTATCTGTTGACCTAGGAATGCCTGCGCCTAAATTTCTCCTCTGTTACCTCTTTCTTATATCCATAACTCATACCAGCATATTTTATTGAGGAGCTTTTGATTTTTCAATACATTCACTTGGTATTTACATATTTGTCGTCATCCGGCTGTCCTCAGTTTTAATCCATTTTCTATTAATTTCAACTTACTAAACTGCATTATTTTCTTCCTTAATTACCACGTATGTATGCGAGTGCTAATCCCGAAAGCTTGACACTCTTTCCTTTCAGGAAATATTCTAAGCTATGCAAATGTATAACTTTCGGCCCGGAAAATATCGAAATATGGATGCAATTTTAACGACGGTGCACACCTTCGTTTCGGGATAATTGGTGGCTAATCTGTAAGTCTTATCACAAATCAGAAAGCACAATCGCGTTTCATTTTGGAGAGATCTACAACTTTGGTCCTATGACTTTTTATCGCATTTCTATTCCTTATACGTTAAATAGAGCTGTATTTCTTGATTTCAAGTTAATTTTGTACTTTCACACGTATATGTTAACATTAATTTGGCACACTTATAGGAAGGATAGAATCATGACAGTCGGCAGGCACATTGGCATGACCAGTAGCAATGTGATAGCCTAATTTTATGATTCTATCTGTCACATGAGTATCACAAATATAAAGTAGTATGCGAAAACTGTACAAAATTTCACACCCAATGATTCTAACTCAATCTAACTCATAAATATAGGAGATACGAGAAGATGTCATGGGACGAACCATGTAGAACACTGAAAGAGGCGTCTGATGGTGAGGTCCGTTTGCAGATATGTCGCAGAGTTTCAAAGCAGTAACTCTCGAAATAAAGGTCTGCACTTCTAGAGTGTGCCTGTACATTGACTATTTTGGTGACATTTCTGTACAGTTATCCGTTTCAGGTGTAATAATGACCATCTGCATACTTTTAGCTTTGGTGTCTGTTTTTCTGCTTGTCTGTTTGTCTATAACTTGGAAACTACTGGATATATTTCCACCAAAATTCATATTTAGAATCCACCAGTCCTGGGGTAGGTTTCATGGCAAATACTGTTTCTAAATCCATGAAATGACTGGGGGGTTTATACGAAACCGAAACCGTGATTTTGCACTCCCATAAAATATACACAACCAAACTTAATAGAAATCTACCTGCCTTAATGGAAATTAATTTTTAAACCTTTTCCTCATGTGCATCATTTCGGTAAGAGGACTTATAAGGGAGATATCATTAACCGGACTTAAGAACGGGCGCGTGTTGAGCGTATTTCTTACAACTTGAAAACTATTGAAGATATTTGAACCAAACTTTATATTTAGCATTCACCGTTCCAAAGGTAGATTTTAAAGGTCAATAACATTTCCTCTTCCTGGAAGGGACTGGCGGTTTATAGGGAACCGAAATGGTGAATTTACTCTTCCACAATATATACAGTACATGACCAACCTGACTGGAAATCGACCAAATTTGTTGGAAATGCATTTCTAAAACTTTTTTTCCTGTGTATTTTCTCGACAGAAAGATTAATAAGGGAGATATCATGAATGGTCGGTTTTGCAGGGTAAGTCCAGCAGACATAGACCGAAAGGTGTTGTACGTGGAGCAGATTCCTTAATTATCTATATAAGTAAAATCCTAACGACTGTGTGCCTGTACATTGAGTATTTTGGCGAAATGTTCGCACAGCTACGCGTTTAAGGGGTAATAATATCAACCATCTGCATAATTTTTTGGTTTAGTTTCCTGAAAGTCCCAATTTTAACCCTCCTCGCCCAAAATCCACATTGCGGCATAATCTGCCAGACGAACAAGAAAACAGAAATTTGGCAAAATTATACGTTTTAGCCTGTAATGGACAGAACATTTCCAAGAACTTTAAATGCTTCACTTTTTTCCTCGAAGAATATCGAAATATGGAGGCAATTTTAATGATGGTGCAGCTCTTTGCGAAGTCCTATCACATAAGGGAAGGCACAATCTCCGTTCAATTTGGAGTGATCTACAACCTTGGTCTTATGACTTTTTGTTGTATCTGTATCCCTTTTACGTTTGATTTTTGTATATTTCTCGATGTTAAGTAAATTTGGACTTTTCACATGCATAATTCATACTTTCAATCACTTATAGGAAAGATAGAATCATCAAACCTACACGATAATTGGCCCACCATATGTGAACCAAATGCTATGTATGTAGCTGTCACATAATTATCTGAAAAGTAATGCAATGTGAGATAATCTTACAAACCTTTCACCCTATTCAACGTTTCTAACTCAATCTGACCCATGAATAGATCAGATATCATACGACCAGCCATTTAGGCCGCTAAATCTGACGTCTTATGGTACAATCCTTTGTCGATATGACGTACCGTTTTGCAGGAGTCAGTCTGTAAATGAAGGTCTGCAATATTTTAAGCATGCATATACTTTCGTATATATATATATATATATATATTTTCACTGATGTCGTGTTGTAGCGATCGAGAAAGGGTGTGTCTGCTATTGTAATCAGTACTCCCCACACCGACTTTGACTGGCAGTAGGAATGGGGTCCTTCTCCAACACCTGTGTAACTGGCATTAGTAAGGAAGGCCTACCATTGTAGTGAATAATTCACTTCGCGATTTGACTTGCAGAAGGCAAGGGAGCATGGATTGTTGTTTAAAACTCCCCTACCCCCCGATTGTGTTTGGCTGTAGGCAAGGGTACTCGCCCTTATAAACAAATGTGTCTATCTAAAATGTGACTGGTATTAGGCATAGTGGCCTGCTATTTTGATGGAAACTCACCAACTTGGTGTGACTGCTAGTAAGCTGTCTGGCTGTAGGAAAAGGGGCCTGTCATTATAATTATAACTGCACAACTCAATTTCGACTGGTAGTAGGGAAGTTGCCAAACATTCTAATGAAAACTGTAATCTGTCTGGAAGTAGGAAAGGGGGTCTGCCATTGTAACGAAAACTCCTAAATCGATTGTGACAGCGCAGTAGGCGATGGGGCCTGCAATTATAATGAAAACTTCCACACTCAATTGTGAATGGCAGTAGGCAAGTGAGCCTGCCGTTATCATCACAAATCCGTAACAAGCACTTTACATTGGAAACACCGTATTGGGAACCTCCCTATGCTGTTTCTCGGATAACGCTAAGAGACATGCCATATTAAAACAATCTTACTTACTGTATGTACAGTATTTACTTCGATATTCGAATACAATGTAGAATACCGTAGCGATGCACGGGTACATTTGCTAGTCTATACTAATATTATAAAGAGAAAAGATGTGTATATTTGTTTGTAACGGATAGACTCAAAAACTATTAAACCGATTTTAAAAATTACTTCACCTATAGAAAGCTACATTGCCAGTGAGTACCATGGGTTGTGTTTCATTTTCAAAACAACTCGAGGTGGCAGATATAGAAATATTAAAATAATAGGCTAATGTAGGCGAAATCGAATTTGTCGTACAAGGACGAGACACTGTAAGTCCTTTGATAAAAAAAAAACTCGGCAAACCCTACGGGTCCGAATACCATGTTTTAAGGCCCTAAAACCAACCGTTATGGAGATATTGGAACCCCACTACCCCTGCTCTAGGAATCGGATAAACAAACGAATGGCCGTAACCATGGCAACGTCAGCTCCAGGATTCTACAGCAGCTAGATTATACATGCTCGTTTGGGCATAGCTGCCAACCGAAATTGATACACATATGACTTACTATCTGGAAAAAACAAACTGTTGTGTAAGACGCTCATAGCACTCCTTTGAGCGGTCATGGAGAGGGCGTTAAGTATAAAAATAATAGCCCCGTAGATCTCCGTAGTACAGCGACCAGCGGTTGCCGACGGGCCTCCGTTTTTACGTACTGGCTTAGATTTCAGAATTTTTCGGATTCTGTTACCTATAGTTTAGACTATTTTCTATCAAATCATGCAGTAGTAGTATCACTGATGTTATTAGTGCCGATATCTTGGTCCACTTTTACGATCATTGTAACCATGAAAACAACATTTATACTCAAATTCATTATAGGATGTGCGAAATAAGTGACAAGCCCTGAGAATTATAATTCTCTAAAATTATAGTAGTTTTTATGCATCGCATATTTCCTTGATCATTTGTAATAGTTGCGAAATGTCGGATCAAACAAATACATTCAATAATATTTATATTTGTGGTACTATCTAGCGGAAGTATACTTACACTAAACCTGCAGCATTGTGAGGGGAGCAGGTATATCTAGGTGGGAATGAAGGAAGAAGATGGTAGCAAAAGATCTTAGATGTCGACGCTAATTAGGAACTAATATTTAGAGTCCCCCATGAAGAAAAGAAGAAGGAAATACTTCCACTATAATTCCAAACATGATAAAGAATTTCTACGTACTTAAGTAAACACACCAGTGATATAAATATCTAATGAAGTCAGTCACACCGATAGTATGAGTAACTAAAGCCAGTTTCTGATAACCCGTACGAAGAACGGGTACTTCTGCTAGTAAAGTGTGTAAGTGGTCATGTGAAAAAATAATGAAGAGAATATCTATTATTTTCCCTCCGAGTCCCTTTTCCTATGACACTAATGGAATTCTGGAAGGACATGGGTCTTCACTAATACGACCAGATCAAGGAGAGGTGGGAAGTAATAATTGCGCTTGAGCTCCTGAGGGATGCTGTTGTAGAAATTGGTAAGGGGAACCGGGATGTGACAGTCTAAATTATTTGATTACACGCTCCAAAACTTAATTTGACTCACTGTCTAAACCTAGCAGTCTCGGAGAGTATTAAGTTTATACAAATCTGCAAGTCTATGTAACTGAATGCGTATATTCTGTTACGTATGGATATGCGTCCAGGAATCCATTTTCACTGGCCTTTCTCTTAAAAATTTAAGTAATGTGCACATTTTTCTGCGCGATTCTTCTATCGTGATTCCCTGTGTGTGGGGGGATGGTAGAATACGTCCACAGTATCCACTATCTATCGTGCGAGGCAACTTAAAAGGGACCTCAGGGCTCTCAACTTAGGGGCGTGAGTTAGAGACCACGGGGCTCTTAGCTGAGTCTCACATTACTTCAATTTATTTGCACCCGGTTTTCTTTTCCCTCTTTTATACCTGATCTCCCCTGATCAACCCTTGATCTCTTCCGACACTGATCGTATTAGGTTTGTGAGGCCTAGGGAGTCATCCATTTTCACGCCTTTCGTGGGTCTTCCTTTCCTTCTGTCCATAACTTCATTTTTCGAAGGGTAAGACTTCTTCCTCTTTCCTTTTATTTGAGTTTTAAGGGAGGGTGGTTGCCCAGTTGTATCTCCTCTTAAATCAATAACTACTACCAACAGTTGTACAGTATATCGTCGTCAACAGTACCGTGATTGACGTGCGTCGGTAAGTGGTTTTTATATTGATAGGTGTAGACTATTTGCACTAGTATTTGGAAGAAAGAATCCATGGTAACTATGTTCGAAATTATCGCAGTATTCGTACGCATTGTTTCCGCAGGTTCCGCACCAACGTCTTTTACCACCTGTGAGTGAAGGTGACAGGGAGACAGATGCATTCCACTGTATCTCTTGGCTGCCCACAAAATGCACCGTGGGTTTGGTGACTAAGGGCCCGGCATTATTCAATCTTCATCCAGGCTCCTCACTTTCACCTTTCTTCTCTGACTACCCTTGGTGAAATCGTTCTATTTTGGTACTAGGATTGCGAGGCCCAGAGAGTCTCCATTTCACGCCCTTTATCGTCTTTCCCTTTCTTTTGTGGGCACCCTCATCCTTTGAATTGTTAGACTTTTACATTTTTTTCTGATTAGTGTTAGGAGAAGATAGTTACCCAAACGTATTTCCAATAATCACCATCACCACCACTACTAAAGGGGTGATTCTGAGGCTTTCAAATTGGATGTCTGGTTTAGCAACCACATGGACTCTAGCTGAGCCAGACGTTTCTTCCATTTACTGCCTCCTCGCTTCCATGTTTTCTATCAGACCTGCTTTTTCAACGCCGACATCATTAAGTTTGGGAGGCCACAGCAGATTTCCAATTTCGAGACATACTTGGCCCCAACATTCCTTTGTTTTTTCTTTCTGATACTCGTTCTTGGAAGGGTCGGGCTTTTTCCTTTGTCCCTTCACGATAGTATAATTGCTATTAGCTAGTTGTATTTCCCTTAAAATAATAATCACTGCCACCACCACCTTGTCTTTGACATTACTGGATTGGATATGGGTAAGACATGCCATGCAGGTTGGACTTTTCAGGATTACCAAAAGATAATATTTCGCTGACGGATGTTGCATTTACTCCTGATATCTGTCTCAGATTCAGTGTGTAGTGACACCGCTAAATGGGGTCAGTATAATATTTAGGGGTGGCACTTAAATGCGGTCACAGTAGTACGGTCCAGCTGACAGCTCAGCACTCCAACCGAGTTGAGGACCGGTGGTCACGGACCTAGCGTAGCTCTCTATACAGGATGTGCACTCTAGAAGTCTGCATTCGGGAGTCGGAGAGGGGCTGGTCTCCATCGTCGACTGTCCTGAGAATAGTTTTCTATTCTTCTTCTCTAAGGCGAATGCAGTTCCTAGTATAAGCCACGGCCGTAAACCTCGTCACATCCTCGCCCATTTCCTTGACCTGCTATGAGGCTCGCTGTGTCCCTTCAGGGTACGGAGTGAAGACCATTGTAGCAGTCGGCTTACCGGTAGTGGGTGGTTTTATAACTAGGCATTCAAAAAACGGAGAAGGGATCGACCACACCGTCGGCTGTACTAAGAATGGTTTTCCGAGCTTTTCCATTCTCTTGCACTAAGGCGAACGCGCGAGTAGGTACTTTTCACCACCAAAAGCGCCCCGGGAGAGACCTCCACCACCCCGAATGTGCTGATTAAAAGTACATACTTACCATCACATGGCATTACGCTGGCCACGTGTTCAGGCTTAACCTCACAGAATCCAGGTTCGGCCCCAAGCTGAAGGGCGTTAACCTTACACACCCAAGTTCGATGCCGAAAAGTGCAAGCTTACCCTAACAGCGAACGTGATTATGGCTAAGAGGGAAAGCTTAACCTAACAGGCATGACGTTTCCAGACTTAACCTCTCAGATTTGGGTTTGACTCCAGGTCTAAGGACGTTAACCGTACAGACCTTAGTTCGAAACATAAAAGTACAAGCTTTAACCTAAGAGACTCAGAGTTCATCACATGTCTTAACGGCATAAGAGTGGAAGCTTAACCTAACAGACTTTAAGTTCGATACCAGAGCTAACTGCATAAAACTGCAGGCCTAACGTTACGCTGACCACGTGTTAAACTAACTTAACCTCTGCGGACTTGGATCTGAACTTGGAACAAGATGGTGGTTATAAGGCTTAACACGTATGGTTTATTCATAGGAGTGTAACATTGGAAAGCGACTTAAGGGAGATCGGAGTTATACTTTGAACAAGATGGCGGCTATAAGGCTTAATACGTATGCTATATTCATAGTAAGAATAAGAGAAGGCTGGCGCAGGGGCTAATGTGCATTATAGCCACTGTAAAAGGGCTGTTTCAGGACTAACTCAGAGAAATTGCAGCTACACCCCTTATCGAGGTGTCAATCGACGCAGAAGGCTCGATTTCATCAGAAACCGTATATCAACAAGTTGCCCATATGAACCATAAAGGCAAGGCTATCAGCTATGAAAATTTATCGTCAACACTATTTTTCTGCCCTTTTTCCATCGTCAGATCATCAATATAAAGGTACCATTTGAAAGATCAACCCTTACTTCGATATTTTTATCGAAACAGATTGACTATTTTTTTAATAAACTTCAAGGGTATCACCCCTCAAAATGCCAATATGTTAACTTCTGAACAATTTCAGCTACACTCCATATCATGTTGTCAATCGACACCGGAGGCGCGATTTCAGCAGAAATATATCAAAGTATTGCCTATATAAACCATAACGGCAAGGCTATCATCCTTCAAAGTGTCAAAATATTAACTTCTAAATCATTGCAGCTACACCCCATATCAAGGTATCAATCAACACAGGAAGCTCAATTTCATCACAAATATATCAAAAAGTGTCCATATCAACCATAACGGCAAGGCTATTAGCCTTCAAAGTGTCAAAATGTTAACTTCTAAACCACTGCAGCTATCAAGGTGTCAATAGACGCAAAAAGCTTGTGCATTTAATTGAAACAGCTGGCTTTAGTGCTACAAGAAATTGAAAAATTCACCGCTCCAATTGGGATTCGGAACCTGAAGTTCTATTGTTTAATTCAAATGACTTAACGTGCAATCAGTTTTCTTTTTTTCGCTGAAATGGACATTAACGCCATCGGTTTCAGGTCTGGTTGAGTTTATTTCTTATAATTACACTTAAGAAAAAATATTTAACTGACCAAGTTATCTGTTAACACATGTTCAGTGGAAGATTAAGCCTGCACTTTAAGCCAGGGTATAGAGAAGGGCAACCGATTAGGTTTACGGCTTGTCAGTTTAAGGTAGTCTGCACTGTTATGCGGTTAGTCTGGGTATCGAACTTAAATTCTGGTAAGTTGAGCTTACACTCTTTTGCGGTTAGCCTGGGAGGTTAGGTTCAGCTTCGAGTACCGAAGACGCTACCCAAATGTTTACACCCCTATGAAAAAAGTACATGTATTACACCTTGCACCATCTCCCTAGTCCCAGTTGCAGCCACCATCTCTTTCCTAGTTCAGCTCTGAGCACCGAAGTCACCTTCCGATATTACGACCATATGAGTAAAGCATACGTATTGATCCGTATAACCACCATCTTGTTCCAAGTTCAGCTCCAAGCTCCCTTAAGACGTTTTCCAATGTTACGCCTCTATGAATAAAGCATACGTATTAAGCCTTATAGCCACCATCTTGTTCCAAGTTCAGGTCCAAGACCGGGGAGGTTAGGTTAACGGGTAGTCAGTGTAACGTTAGGCCTGCACTTTTATGCAGTCAGCTCGGGTATCGAAATTGAAGTCTGTTTTGTTAAGCTGCCACTCTTATGCGGTTTGCCCGTGTGTTGAACTTTGAGTCTCTTAAGTTAAACCTTCTACTCTTATGCTTCGAACTAGGGTCAGTACGGTTTACGCCCTTAGGCCTGGAGTCGAACCCGGGATCTGCGAGGTTAAGTCTAGACACGTCATGCCTGTTAGGTTAAGTTTGCCTTCTTAGCCATATTCACGTTGGCTGTTAGGGTAAGCTTGCACTTTTCGACATCGAACTTGGATGTGTAAGGTTAACGCCCTTAAGCTTGGGGTCGAATCTGAGTTCTGTGAGGTTAAGCCTGAACACGTAGCGAGTGTAAAGTCATGTGAGGTTGTGACTTGCCCCTTTTGGAGAACAATTGAACGGGAAATGCAACTATCCAAGCTAAGGGCGCCAGTCGTTAAGTTTATGACCTAAAAACTAAAACAAAAATATTAGAAATCTCGGACGGACTCTCATCCCAAGGATGGGTGTGAAAGTGCACTGATCATTAATCAAGAGAATTATAAATCCAAAGGTTAATTAAGGCAGACTGATTAAAGTGAACCAAGAAAATAACGTTTATTATACTGAATAAAGTGATGATGGTTTTACGACAACTGAATTTAAAGTAGGAAATGAATTTAACAAAAAATTGAATGACTCTACCTTGCGGAAACTTGCAGTATTTTTAACTCGCTTGCTCACTATGTGTCTTGTCCTGCTGGTCCTTGCAACGCCTTCGTCCTTGTAGCTGGAACACTACCAGTCGTCTCTGAAATATCTCCATCTGCCGCCAAGTACCATTCCTGCCTTGCCAAGTGCACCAACCAATAATTGGATGGCGGCTTCGATACTACCACTCCCTGTTATGCTCTATCCCATATAATGGAGATGAGCCCTGAATCACTGTTAGAAAAACCTTCTTGGGTTATGCGGAGAGGATACTGAATTAACAATCCTTCCAACTTGACTGAAAATATGTTCCGTAGTTTCATTTCTAGCTAGTTTCATGCTACCTATAGTTTTAGATTAGTACAAACCGGCCTAGTAGGAGAGCTGTTCGTACTTTCTGGTGAGAGTGGCTATACACCCATCATTCATAAATTCCTAAGTACCACGTCGTGGTAACGAAGTGAAGAATCAAGAAGTGATAAACTGTAAAACTAGTCCACTATGGTACATCAACCATAAGACAAGTCATCAGACCTAAAGCGAAATACGAGATATCAACCGGCCAAGAGCTCCAACACGCCCTTTACTGGCTCTAATTACAGGTTGAAACACGTGGTCGAATCAGGTGGCACATTTCTCCCTAATCCTGATATCGAAGATGATGGGTCCCAAGGACGCTATCAACTGTTCTTCCATTTGCCATTTCACTCAGTATCCATGGCAACGGGACGCTCCTTTGAAAATGTCGGCAGTGACCAATTTCAATTACTCAGCTCGGAACACAGTAGCTGCGGTTACAACGCTTAGACCCGTGCCGGCTTTTCCCAGGAATTGAGGTCTAAATTTGTCGCTTCTTCTTCCTCGATGATGTGGCAAGATAGAAGAAAAACTACTGCAAGTTAAATTTAAACGAATGTCGCAAGAATCTAAGTTAATATATGGATATTCAGGCCTCCTTTAAAAGTCGTATTACAAAGTAATGAGGTGATAGTCAGCAAATGGTCAAACATGAATTATAATAAAAGTACGTACGAAGATAAATATCATATACCTTTCCTGAATTAATTAAACATAATTACACTGTGACGTCTGGAACGTTACAAGGTTAACCATGTACTCTTAACACATGCCGGGTGGTCTCCCACGGGGCCTGTGATGGCGGTGGTGGCCAAACATACTTGCGTGGACAGTCAACTCCTTCACCTAAACTACAGTTGTCCCGGTATCCAGCCGGTCACTCACAGGGGTTTTATATGATATGATGGTGGGAGGTTAGGTATTGCTTTTGTCGCTGTTGTTTCCGCGTATCTTATTTGTTGAAAGAGCCATCCTGTAGGTTAAGTGTCATCCACCAAGAAGGTTGTCTTGATCTCAGTATTTGTATCTATATGAACAGGAAGGTAAAGATTGTTTTCAATCTTCTTCCAGACGTGATTAGAGTCTCTTAAATGATGGTGGATGTATGTTACTCAGCACATGTAGCCAATTGACATTTGTAGGGCGAATGCATCATGTTACGATGCGCATTGACTGGTTCAGCTGGATATCTATCACCAAGCTAAACAGCAGTATTCAATATAGCAGTAACGCAAGGTTCTTGATATGAAAAAGTCAGCCGACATATTGATAATCTGCAGTTTACCGAGCGTGGTGGAAGTACATCGGCCTTTGTACAGGTTTCCTACACCAAACTCTCTAAATAATGTAACAAGTGTTCCTCAGAATTTT
This sequence comes from Anabrus simplex, assembly GCF_040414725.1. NCBI lineage: Eukaryota > Metazoa > Arthropoda > Insecta > Orthoptera > Tettigoniidae > Anabrus > Anabrus simplex. Next base: position 299,968,491 of record NC_090267.1, read on the forward strand.
TCTAGAGAGAATCCGGAGTTCAACTTTTATGTAATTTGACTACCGTATCTAACGGATAAATATAGGTCTAAAATTAAGTAAGTAATGATAATAAAATTGCACAAATGTACACAATTTAAATACATGGGTAATCATAGCCTATAGAGAGGATAAAACTTTCAATGTGGGAATATACTGTTCTACTTTTTCACTTCATTACATACGGTCCTAGTCTCCATGTAGCTCGGCCGTCAATCTTACCAGAATAATTCAGTTACGTCCTCCTGATTGTGAAGTGTGACATCAAATGTATTATGAAGACATTTTATTTCACTATTCTGATGGGCTCACGTAAAAACAAAGATACCAGAATGGTAACATGAACAGAATAATACTGCGGGGATAGACAACTGTTGATTGGTTGAAGTCCCTGATATTCTTATATAGGATTGGTCACTGGAGCCATGAGCTAAATACTCCTTAGTAAGATATCGTTCCTCAGGTTCCTAGCAGGGTACCTTTGAAAACGCTAAAGGCTCAAAGCTGCCAAAAATCTGGTAGAAATTAAATTAAACTTTACGACTTCTGTCAAATTCTCAGTTAATAATTTTGAAACGCAACAGGAAATTTGCAATATCCGTTCGTATTATATTAAACTTTGTAAACTGGGAAAATAATGATACCAAACACATACCTGTAGGATTTGATACATCCCCGACTTAAAGTGTCACAAGAAACGTTGCATAAAGCTGCTCCAGATTATGGCTTACCTCTTCATAAATCCTATAGCTAATATCGACTACCGGACTATCGAATGAAACTAAACTGTCTCTGAATCGCTTGTTTTCAGATCGACTTTACTGTATGGAAATGAAATCTGGGTAGAATCACAATATCTTATAAGTTAGAAGTAACAGACATGAAGGTAGCGAGAATGATTGCTGGTACAAACGGGTAAACTCACAATTGTTCTCAAGGAATCATTTGACAGGTGAAAGGAATATTTTGAATATATTCTCAGCGTAAAAGGAAATAATTCTGGTGACGTAGTGAACAACCGAGCTCATGGAGAGGAGGACAATGTGGCTGGCGAAATTAAGCTTGAAGAAGTGCATTGGATTGTAAATAAACACTATTGTTATAAGGCAGTAGAGAAAATGAAATTAGACATGAAATGTTGAAATATAGTGGTAAGGCTGGGATGAAATTGCGTCATAGTTTAATAAGATTAACAGAGAAATGAGCAAGGTACCTCCTCATTGGACGAAAGCAGTAATTGCACCTATTTTTATGAAAGGGAAGAGGAAATATTGCAACAACAATCGAGGTATTTAATTGATCAGTACACCGGGAATGGTGTTCACTGACATTATTTGGAAGGGAAGGTGTGATCAATAGTTGAGAGTAAGTCGGATGAAAACCAGTATGGTTTAAGACGACAGAGGGTCTGTCAGAATCAGATTCTCAGTATGGACAAGGCAAGTGAAAAATGTTACGAAAGTAATTGACAGTTATGTTCATGATTCATAGATCTAAAGGCGTATGACAAAGTAACGGGGGAAATTGTGTTAGCGGAACTGGGAGACTATGGGATTAAGGGTATATTATAGAAGCGATCAAAGGCATCTATCTGACAATGGGGCTACAGTGAGAATTAATAGCAGAATGAAATCTTCCTTCAAGGTACTTACTAGGTACTGTATATAAAAGACTGAAATATTTCATTTTTGTTGTTCATAGTTTATATGGTTCACCTACTGAAACTATAAAGTGGCAGGGAGAGACTCAGTTAGGTGGAAATTTAGTAAGTAGATTGGACTATGTCGATGACTTATCCGTAAAGGCAGACTATTCTGGAAGCCCGAAGTCTAATGTATTGGAACTTGAAAATACTGTAGGTGCAATGAGTATGAAATGAAATATACCCTTTCCAAGGCCAAAGAAATGGTAGTAGGTAAGAAACCTAAGGTAATTCAATATCAGGTTGGGAGTACAAAGCTGGAACACGTAGATAATTTCAAGTATTTAAGATGTGTACTATCCCTGGGTGGTAGTACGTATAGTAAGTGAGATTGAATCAAGGTGCGGCGAAGCTAATAATTCGAGCTCGCCGTTGGGATCAGCAAATGTAACAAAGAAGTCAGCTCCGGGAAAAAACAATATTCATACCGGTCTGTTTTCAGACAAATTTTGCTTTACGGGAGTGAAAGTTTGGTGGACTCACGATATGTTATTCATAATTTAAGAATAATGGACATGGAAGTAGCAAGATTGATCGATGGTACAAATACTGTAGGCGGGAACAATGGCAGGAGAGTACTCGAAATGAGATAAAAGCTAAGTTAGGACAGAATTCGATTAATGGAACTGTAGGTATAAACCGGCTTCGGTGGTGGAGTTATGTGAGGCTTAGGTAATAACACCATAAGACATATTTTTATCTGTTTACCTAAGAATCCCTGCGCCAAAATTTATCATCTGTTAATGCCTCTTTACATCTGTAACTCACATAATTACAATTTAGTGAGGGGCATTTCTTTTAAAAATACATCCACGTCGTATTTACAAATTTGTCCTATCCAGCTGTCCTCAGTTATAATCCTATTTTCTACTAATTTTAAATTTCATAGCTGTAATACTTTCTTCCTTAATTACACCGTATGTACGCAAGTGCTAATCCAAAAAGCTGGACACTTTTTCTTTTGAGGAAAAAATCCAAGCTCTTCAAATGTATAACATTTTCGCCACGGAACACATCGAAATTTGGAGGCAATTTCAATGACCGTTTAGACCTCCATTGCGGGGTAATTGGCGGCTAAACGGCGTATCGTATCACAAAACAGATGGAACAATCTCCGTTCAATTTGTAGTGATCTACAACTTTCGTCCTATGAATTTTCGTCGTGTCTCTCTCTCTTTCTTATACATTATATATGACTGTTTGACACACTTGTACAAACGATAGACTCATCACATTTGGCACGCACATTAACACGATCAAAGGCCATATGCGGTCCAAATTGCATGGTTCTAGCTCCCCCATAAATAGCAAAAAAAAGTGTAAAGTGTTAAAAATGTACCCAAATTTCCCCCTATTCAAAGTTTCTAAGTCATTCTAAGTCATAGACATGGGAGAAATGAGAAAATGCTGTAGGACATGCTATATAGAACGATAAAAGGGGCGTCTGATGGGCCAAACCGTGTGTCGATATTATGTACCGTTTAGCAGCAGTAAATCTCGAAATGAATATGTATATCACGAAATGAAGGTCTGCGCTTATAAACGTGCCCATGCTTATCTGTCATCTATACATATAAAAGCAAGTCGGTCTCGAACAATCATACATACTGAACCCGACAGGGGCATGATCCAAGGACCTTGGGTTTATATCGATCTCCGTAATTACGCACGCAATGCTATTAAAGGGAAAGAATGCTGAAAATGATTAATATTCATATCATTAATAGAGGTAATACTGAAACTAATTAATATTCATACCATTGAGATAGATAAATTGTGTCTTTTAAAATTATTCTACGAGATTTCTTTGTCTGCGACTTATTGCGCAGTATTATCCTTTGTGTAGCGGGGGCCCCGCAGATGAAGCCAAGCCAACTTAGACCCGGGAGGGGTTATGAATGGGGATTCCCTGTGACATCACTCGAGAGAAGACATCCCTCCTCAAGACTCACAAAATGAGGGGAAACTAACTTTTTCGAAACGAAATATAGGAGCCATCTTGGACTCGGACTGGCCAACTTTATTACCTACGATCTAGAAAATTAATGAAACTCGAATTAGGGGCTCATCTCCCGATTTAAAAGGGATAAATGTTACTGGGACATTTATTTAGAGTGTTTAATGTCCTCTTCCGTGATAACTTTCAGCAGAAGAAAGAATACTGTGTTGTTTCTGCGTGGAAAAGTACTGAGGCCATCTGGTTATTCTCATGACACGTCCTCGACGGAGGGACTTCACCCCGTGTGGTAGGGGAAGCAGAACAGATTTTAATTAATTTAAAAAGATTCACCGAAGGATAATTGAGTGGTTATGTCTCAATCGCACCAACTAGATACTGGTCACCGACTACCCGTACTATCTTACCTCGAGTACGCCGGGAATAGGCGCTACGCAAATTAGTGGAAGGGGTATTGCTCCCTTGTAAAAACTACTGCAGGAAGGGACAAGGGTCAGTCGGGGTTAGAGGCTTATCGGCGGCGAAGCTACGCTCGGTTAAGCCCTCGTTAGTTCTTTGTTCAAGTGAAGTTAACTCCTATATTAGTGAAATAATACAGCTCGCATAAACAGTGTATAGTTCGATCTCTGTGACGGCTGTGTTAACTTTTTAGAAAACCGTGATGTGTAAAGTAATATTATTATCATTACGATAGTATAATAATCTGACGTAGCAGCAGACTGAATAGGAAAACCGAGAGATAGACGAGATTCGGTACTGAACCGCGGGCTACGCAATAGCTTACGAGATCGTAACCGGACGTTCACAGTGAACGCTGTTAACCGAAGTGTGAATTAAACAGTGACGTTGTGTGTGCACAGGATTAGCGGCCAAGGACTCCACCAGCATCGAACAATGGATCTTCAACTCCAAGATGGAATGGAAACTAAAGTAACCACCGTGGTGCCCATGGAGGAGGAGTAAGCTCAGGATGGACCTCCTGAGTTGGCGCAGGTGTCATCATCATGTGATAGAGATGAGTACAAAATTCTAATATCTGGCATGCATAGAAGGGATGGGAATATTTGTTGTAAACTGACGCTATAAGAGACTAAAGATGTAGTTCTATTGAAATAGAGCGCCGGAATGGGCGCGTAATTATTAATCCTTAGTTTAGGAAACCGACAACAGGTCTGAGTAATTGAGTGTAAATAATTTAGGGAATATATACTCTAGCTTTGCATGGGATAGAGATTCATTCGATTATTTCTTTTTTGGGAGATTCTGTTTGTTTATTTGCGTCAGAAGAACAGGAATAATTAGTTTATGGGAGTGCAGTGAGAGTAGTTATTAGAGTATTCATTAATTTGGTAAGTGTATGGTATGTGAAACGGTAAGTGCTATAGTACGTAAGGCACGCAGCTGCGAGATTCAACGGCAGGACTGACACCCACAACAAAAACTCCACCCTTTGAAATACTTAGATAGGGAGTGATAAGTTTAAATTGATTCTGTGATTAAATATACCAGGAAGTGATCATAATAAGTGTGTTAAACATCGATTCGTGTGAAAATTAGTTAATTAATGCATGTATTGCCGTGTGACGATAAAGTAGCCATGTGCCGACCATCGATTAATTAGCAGTCAGTAATCAGATGTTAATTGCCGCGCGAGTGCTTAATTGTGTTGTAATTGCTGTATAGATTCCGCGCGATGACTATGTATAAGCAAGGTAGCGGGTAAGCTATGTAGAACGGCAATAATAATAATAATAGTAATAATAATAATAATAATAACAATAATAATAATAACAATCAGGCAAAGATTACCATTATGATACGGGAGTCGTGTTGTAAAAAATGATATGATACTGCTGGGTAGATATGTGTTTAATTCAAAGTGATTTGCGCGAGTCTGGTAAGGCCGCAGGATATTGGAGATGTACTTCCGAGTGAAATGTTACGGTTCCCTTTGGAAAGGGAAGGTTGTGTGGGTGTTGACCCCATGAGGGTGGTCAACCGCCGTCTGGCCTTGGCCCAGTGTGTTTCTTTTTTTTGTTTGAATGTCCCGTAAGCGAGGAAGGAGGGACTTGCCTGTGGAAATGAAGTTGGCTTCTTTCAACGGCAAAAATAATGTGATTTACCTAACACAGCAGAGCAGTGTATTAATTAACAAGCGACCCGCCGATAATGGTAATGTTTGCCAATTAGTCGTTGTTAATTGTGCGAGTATAATTAGATAGGGATCACAGGACCCTGCCTTCATCGCAAGAGGTTGTCAGTTCGATGCTCAACGTAGGCATTGGAGGCCTACAACGTCAGAAGAAAGATCAAGTGCCTTTTATGTATTTTTCTTGCATATCATGTACCATTTATGTGTTTTTTTATGTCATGTGTGGTTGTACATAAGGTCAGTGGTGGTTCTGTCCATCAGCTTGGCGACGTCCAGGATAGCGAGGGTCGGGTTTGAACCCAGATGTTGTATCATATGTGTGTATTTTATTTTACGTCATTTCATAGGGAAATCTAGGTCTTTATTAGAATAGGGATTGCTCAGATGTGTTGTCGGACGCATGTTAGATTATGTGTTAGCGATAATATAGCCTCAGCGTTATGATAAAATTACCATTCGCTTTATGTCACGATACATCGCTTTGCGATAAAAGTACTCGTTTCTATCACGTATAACGGACAGACGTCCGCCGAACAAACTACAACGAATATTTGTAAATTTTAATGTAATTCATTAGGGTTATTTCATGCGTCATTTCCCATCATCATTAAGGTTCAATAAACCGGTTTGTGAGTTTTATATTTTTAATCCGAATGTGTTCTCATTTTTAGCTATATGCACCGCTTCTCCTCCCTTGTACGCCTCTAAGTTGAGTTTAGTTCAGCGCCTATTTATTTCATACTTCTTGACCCGTCAGCGACCCTGTAGATTCCACGCCGGTGCCATATAGAGAGGGGGCGGGTGCAATACATACATACATACATACATACATACATACATACATACATACATACATACATACATACATACATACATACATACATACATACACAAATACATCATTATTATAGATCGTTATGCCTTTCAGCGTTCAGTCTGCAATTTTCTGTGAATTTACTATATGAGGCCACAGTCCTCTATTTGCAACTACTGCTGTGGCGTCATTTAGTTCTATACCTCTTGTCTTTAAATCGTTACAAACTAAGTCTAACTAACCACCCCAACTTGGCAGGTTCGATCCTGGCTCAGTCCGGTGGTATTTGAAGGTGCTCAAATACGGCAGCCCCGTGTCGGTAGATTTACTGGCACGTAAAAGAACTCCTGCGGGACTAAATTCCGGCACCTCGGCGTCTCCGAAGACCTTAAAAAGTAGTCAGTGGGACGTAAAGCAAATAACATTAAAATTAACTAACCACCGTCGTCTCTGTCTCCCTCTACTTCTCTTACTCTCCATAACCCAGTCTATTATTCTCCTAGGTAACATATCCTCCTCCATTCGCCTCGCATGTCCCCACCACCAAAGTCGGTTTATGCGTACAGCTTCATCCATCGAGTTCATATCTAACTTACCATTTATTTCCTCACTCCCAATACCCTCCTGTCATTGTTCATACCTGTTTTGTACCAGCAATCATTCCCTCTACTTTCATATCTCTTACTTCTAACTTATGAATAAGATATCTGAGTCACTCAGCTTTCGCTCCCGTAAACCTAAGTTGGTCTGAAAACAGACCGATGTAAAGACAGTTTCGTCCGGAAGCTGACTTCCTTCTTACAGAATACTGTTGACAGCAACTGCGAGCTCACTGCATTAGCTTTATGACACCTTGATTCTATCTCACCATATTGCCATCCTGCTAGAACACACATCCTAAACAATTGAAATGATCTCCCTGTTCCAGCTTTGTATCACCAATCTGACATTCAATTCTGTTGAATTCATTACCTACTGACATCAATTTAGTCTTCTAAAGGCTAATTTTCATACCATACTCATTGCATCTTTTTCAAGTTGCAAGAAATTAGACTGTTGGCTTTCAGCACAATCTGCCATTAAGACCAAGTCGTCATCATAGCCAGACTGCTTACTACATTTTCATCCAATTGAATCCCTCTCTGCCACTTTATACCTTTCAGCAGATGATCCATGTAAACTACGAACAACAAAGGTGAAAGATTACGGCCTTGTCTAACTCCTGTAACTACCCTGAACCAAGACCCCATTCTACCAACTATTCTCGCTGCAGCCCAATTGGCAACATAAATGCCTTTGATTGATTTTAATAATCTACCCTTGATCCCATAGTCCCCCAGGATGGTGAACAACTTTTCCTTCGGTACCCTGTCATATGTTTTCTCTAGATCTACGAAACATAAACACAACTGTCTCGTAGCATTTTTCAATTACCTGGAGAATTCAAAAAATTTGATCCTGACAGCACCATTGTGGTCTGAAACCACACCGGTTTTCATCCAACTTCCTATGAACTACTGATCGAACCCTCCCTTCCAAGATGAAAGTGAATACTTTGTCTGGTATACTTTTTTTTTTTGCTACTTGCTTTACGTCGCACCGACACAGATATGTCTTATGGCGACGATGGGATAGGAAAGGCCTAGGAAGTGGAAGGAAGCGGCCGTGGCCTTAATTAAGGTACAGCCCCAGCATTTGCCTGGTGTGAAAATGGGAAACCACGGAAAACCATCTTCAGGGCTGCCGACAGGGGGGCTCGAACCCACGATCTCCCGATTACTGGATACTGGCCGCACTTAAGCGACTGCAGCTATCGAGCTCGGTGTCTGGTATACTAACCAATGAGATACCTAGATAGTTATTTCAATACTTCATGTTTCCTTACTTATAGATAGGTGTAATTACTGATTTTGTCCAATCTGAAGGTACCTTGCCAACACTCCATGCTAATATTATTCTACGAAGCTAATTCATCCTTTCCTCCCTACTATATATTTCACAATTTCAGGTCTTATTTCATTTATTACTGCTGCTTTATGACAATGGAATTTATTTACCATCCTTTCCACCTCTTCAAAAGTGATTTCACCAACATCATTTTTCTCCTCTCAGTAAGCTTGGCTGATCGCAACACCGCCATGAAGATTTCCTTTTACGTTGAGAAGATTTTCAAAAATACTCCCTCAACCTGTCCAGTGATTCCATGGGATACATTATGACTGCACCTGAATTACCCAAAACACTGTTCATTTCCTTTTTACCTCCCTTCCTATGATTCTTCATCACTGTCCAGAAAGATTTCCCTGCTATTTGACCTAGCGTTTCCAAGTTATTACCAAAATATCCCCACGACTTCTTTTTGGATTCAACAACTATTTGTTTCGCACTGTTTCTTTCATCTATGTACGAATCCCTGCCTGCACCAGCCCTTGTTTGGAACCATTTCTGATAAGCCTTCCTTTTACGTTTACAAGCTGCTCTCACTTCATGATTCCACAAAGATGTTCGCTTTTACCCATCTTAGCACACATTTGTTCCTAGTCATTCCCTTGCTGTTGCTACCACAACATCCTGTCTGTCATCCATTCTCTTTCTATATCCTGAACCTGCTTACTGTCCACTGCTTGGAACTTCTCGCTAATCTCGTCCTGGAGATTTTCTACCCTTATTCGTTTGCAGACAAATTTCACTTTCTCTAACATAGGCCTAGAGATACGCTGTTCACTACAGATCAGATAGTGGTATATTTCATCGAAAAATCCCCGAAAAACCCGTACACTCCTGACAGATTTCCTAAATTTGAAGTCGGTTAAGATATAGTCTTTTATGGATCTGGTACCCCTACCCTCAGTGCCTTTTCTGGCGGGACCTAGTGTTTACAGTGCACTATGTCTTCTGGTATGGGCTAGAGCAATTTTTTTACTTTCATTGATCTGTCTCAGCTTTATCCTTGGCTTTGACAAAATGAAAGTGACTGAGGTATGAGTGATACTAGTAATGCCATTCCTTCTGCAGCCAGTCCCTGCTATGAATGGTGTGAAAATATTGCTCATAGGGTCGGTTGGTGCATGCATTTCAGTGCGCTTGGCAGACTGATATGTAACAGCAACTTCTGGCTCGGTGAGGAAAGCAACGGGAAACTACCTCACTCCTCATTTCCCTAGTACGCTTCTTCAGTGATGCCTAGGCCAGCTATGACAGCTGATGGCAGAGCTGTTGAGGATCCCACCAGCGGAATCGCTGACGGACTGAACATACATACATACATACATACATACATACATACATACATACATACATACATACATACATACATACATACATACATACCCTCGCATGTGTAGCGGTGAATAGCCTTATTCTTGAATAATGTATTCGTATTTGCTAAACTTATACTAGCACAGAAGTCCAGCAGACGCTTCCCATCCCCATTAGCTTCCATATCTTTCCTAAATTTACCAATCACCGTTTCGTATCGTTCAGTTCTATTTCCAACTCTCACATTGAAATCGCCCATAAGCACTGTCCTATCCTTGCTGTTGACCCTGACTAGGATGTCACTCAATGCTTCATAAAACTTGTCAACTTCATTCTCATCCTCACCCTCACATGGTGAATACACTATAACAATTCTCATCCTAATTCCTCTAAATCCCAAATCTACCCACATCATTCGCTCATTTACGTGCCTAACAGGAACTATGTTGCGTACAATAGTATTTGCTAATGAACTGCCTCCCCCAGATTCTGCCCTTCCCTTTTTAACACCCGTCAAGTACACTTTATAATCTCCTCTCTCTTTTTTGTTATCTCCCCTTACCCGAGTATCATTCACTCCTAGTACCTCCAGATTCACCTGTTTGCTAACTCAGTCAGTTCTACATTCTCAAATAAGCCCCATTAATATTGATATTTCCCCATCCAATTCCATTTCTTCCGCCAAGTTTTTTTCCAAGTAGCCTGTCAATTGTGAGTGGGACTCCGTTACTTCCATATATACATATATCAAGGAAAAAATGAATATAGACGTGAATTAATGAGGCACTTGCAACTTAGTATAAGAGATAGCCTACTGGTTACTTCAGGATCCCTAGAAAAATAGAATGTTTTCAAAATTGCCCGAGTGGGGCACGCTATGGAGCATCAAGTTTTGGGCTCAGCATAAGAACGCAGTCGTATTTATTTATCCAAAGCAATAACCTATAGGTTTCGCGGGCTTAAAACCTTTCATTGCATTCATTGCAAAGCCCGTATTTTCATTCATATTCTTTTTCAAAAGGTACAGTCAAATGTTCCACCATTACAATACTAAAAATTGTTTGTTTAATTAACAATTAACAAACATCGGTACATGTTTCGTCCATCTTGGTGGACATCATCAGCAGAAATAATTGTAAGAATAAGCAAAATAGACACAGACAAATACGCATTAAAATATGATACGGATTACCGAATACGACAATTAATATGCATGTTAAAAAGTTTTGTTTGGAGAAAAATGCTGGATCACAAATGTTTAGTTCTGTTAAAGTGAATATAAAAATATTAAACACACGTGGTAGTTCTAATTAAATATGATAATCGAGTTCTTCTTGTTGGTGTGATGATGTTGTTGATTATTCTTATTTAGGTTATGAGGCAGGCGGAATATTTGACTGTAAATTCATACATGGAAAAATTGTGTTGTAGTTGAGTATACCTAGAACGTTTGTTAATATAACGTACCTTTTAGCACCAGTTAATCTGTAAATGAAGGTCTGCAGTATGTAAACATACATATACGTTCGTATGTTGATATATGTTCTATGATTCTGTTTGATTTGATGTGTGCGTTTTAAGTGCTTTTTAAGTGGATATTTTACATTAGATGTGATTTGGTCGAGTTCTTGAGCGTTATATGTCAATTTTGATATATTTGCGAACAAGCATGTGTGTTTATATTATAACCAACTGTCGCCATGATGCTGAGGTTATGTATCGAGGCTATAAGGATAGAAATTGTCTCCCTTGGTAGGATACTTTTATCTGTTCCCTCTGGGTTTTAAATAATCAATTCCGTAATTAGTGGCCATTTATATATATACATGCAGTATAGCTTCTTTCAATTTTAATATACGTTATTATTATTATTATTATTATTATTATTATTATTATTATTATTATTATTATTATTATTATCATTATTATTATTTGTATCTCAACTTCTAACCTATTCGCGGAAATACATCCCTATAATGACCGTTCATCCTCGACCTTTTAGTTCATTACACAAGAGTGAACCAAGTGATCCAATTCCTGATAAAGGCATAATTATGGATGAGAATTCAGATATTAACCTCACACCTGCGGGAGTAGAGAATCTTACACAAAACGACCCAGTTATCAAGATAAAATGCAAGCACTGTGAACGCTATTTTCAAGGTGCTAGGGGATTGGGCGTACACATCAGTAAAGCGCATCGGGATGTCCAGAGACAAGTTATTGCCGATCGACAAAAAAAAATTCCCTCGGTAACACATGTTCCTCAGACGACGTATCGAACGTTGTACCACCTGTTCCCTGTATGTCAAATGACACGGTCTTGGGCACATTTAAGACTGGTATTCAAAACTGGAAAAGGCTATCCGGGTTAATATTAATTACTCCACTTTTCCGTATTTGGTAAATGACTTCCCCGACTTTCTTGCGAAGGCAATTTGTGTCTTCCCTCGACCTAAACACCCTGCCATAAAATGTTATGCCTTGAGGAAAAATAAGAACAAATTACACATCCAGAGAAATTATGAAAAATCTTCAATCTAACACAATGTCAGTACTACAATCAGAGGAAAAGCAGTTCTCAGAGTACAAGGAAATAATGGAAAACAATACAAAATTCGTATTCGTGACGTTGAAAACCATTTCCCTTCTCTCTGTTCAACTAGTAACGATTGTATACGAAACGGTTAGCCTAGTTCATTGTACCCATCAGAACGAATCGCTTTGCACGACACCTATTAACTCAACATCTCTAAGGAAGAGGTCATTTTCGCAGTGAAAGATATAGCTGTTGATACATCTCCAAGGACCAGATCATGTGTTGATGAGGGTTGTGCAAGATAATTCCGTGTGTGATATTATTGCTATAATAGCAACGAGAATGTTAATAACATCCCACGTCCCTCCATGTCTTCAAAAGGCAAGAACTGTCTTGATTTACAAGTCAGGCGATGAGAAAGTTGCGTCAAATTGGAGGCCCATTTCCATCTGTTCAGTTTTACGCGAGGTTATCGAGAGAGTTTTAGATCGCCGGTTGACAGAACTCGTGACATTTAATGATAATCAGAGGGAATTCCCTGCCTCATCCGGCACGATAACTAATACTTCATTGCTACAGTCGTTTCTGGCGAAGGTAAAAAACGACAAAACTGATGCAACCATAGTCTTCCTCGACATCCAAAAGGCATTTGATAAGATTGGCCATGACTATCTCCGAAGAGCTCTAGAAAATTCTGCCGCTCCATTTAAACTTGTCGAGCTAATCCTCTCCCTCCAAGAGGGCAATACAACCCAAATTGAATCCAACTACTCGAGAACTAAGAGCATAAAACTGAGAAGAGGCGTTTTGAAAGGTTCACCATTGTCACCTACGCTGTATAATATTGCAATGGACCATATTTTGAATGAACTCTCAGAGGAATCAATAGCTAGAGTATATGAGTTTCCATTTGTAGAAGGTCTGAAGCCTCTCACAGTACTCCGATTCGCCGATGACACTGTTATTGTTGGTAAAGACAAAGCTTTTGCACTAGATCTGCCTGAAACAGCAATGAGAAGATTCAGAGAGATAGGCTTGAACATCAATATGTCTAAATCAGTGTCTATCAACATATCTGAAGATCAGCTTACTGAAGGCCTAATATCTGTCTTCGGTGGAGATATAAAAGAGATATCGCAAGATGAGTCCATCAGATATCCTGGAGTGAACTTCCGGAACGGAATTACCTTTGACACACACAGAACGATACAGGATCTACGTCTCAAATTGGAGTTACAGTCGTCTTCTACTCTCCTTCAGGCAGATCAGAAGTTCACCATCATAAATTCCTCCATATGCCCAACATTGATTTATCCATTTCAGACAGAAATACAGCGACAGAATTATCAAAAGCACGCTGAAAAAATCCTCCAGCTTCCTGCCGATATACCTGATGGTATGGTACACACACACACACACACACACACACACACACACACACACACACACACACACAGGAAGTTCAAAAGTCTAGGACTTTCCCGATCAAAGTGGGAAGCTATCCTGCAACATATTATCGCCCTTGTTAGCCTACAAATAAATGACAAACCTTATATTTTGGGAAGTAGGTAGGCTATATCTCTGAGGAGAGTAACATTTCACCTTGCGTCAGCTTATTAAATTCCAAAAACGGTCTTTTGGATTCCAAGAAATTAAGACAAATACTGAGAAGTAAGGAATTTCCTCAAATGGGAAAAGGTGTTACCTTATTTAAAGAAAACCTTTCAGCGGACAGTTGGATAATACACCATGACGGCCTTTCTTGCACTGACTGGCGTGATGCTCTAAAGATGGCCGCTAAGGTCGCAGCCGTGCGAGCCGTGCCAGGCATATCCCAGGACAATAACCATTGTCGGCATTGCCGCAACGAGATAGAAACCATTTCTCATGTCCTTGGATACTGTCCATATGGCGAAACCCTTCGACTTACTAGACACCATGCTATACGAAGCTCCGTCGCTCAGTCTTTGCGAGATGCTGGTTATACAGTTCACGAAGAGGTTCACGGATTATCGGAGAACGGCAGTGCCTGTAGGATTGATGTGATAGCCTTCAAAAACAACACCAATGGATATATTATTGACCCTACGGTTTGGTTTGAATCGCACGCTAATCAGCCCAATGAAGTACACGAGGAAAATAAAAGCATCTACGAACCAACTATCCCCTTCTAGCGACGTGAATACGGACTGGATAACATCGAGGTTATAGGCCTCAAAATCGGTGCGAGAGGGACAATTCCTAAGTTCTTCGAAGAATTCCGAACAAAGTTTAATTTATCAGAGTCGTTAACAAAAACCGCGGTTCTCAAAGCCTTGAAAGGCTCACTATCCACACGCAGAAATCATTTATATAGCCGTAAATGTATGTAGTATACTTTGTCCTCAAGGGCAAACTCCTTATGGTGGAAGTGTTTATTCTTTCTGAATAAATGTATATATATATATATTCACTGCAGTCGATTTATAGCATCCTAGAAGGGGTATGTCTACCATTATAATTAACACTTTACAAATCGATAGTGACTGTCATCAGGAGGGCATCTGATCTTTTAATCAATACTACCCACATCGATTTTAACTGGCAGTAGGAATCGGCTCCATCTCCAACTCCTGTGTAACTCGCATTAGTAAGGAGGGCCTACCATTGTAATGAATAATTCCCTTCACGATTTGACTGGCAGAAGGCAACAATTTTCTTCGAAATTTCCCCTACCCGATTGTGTCTGGAAGTAGGAAAGGGGCCTGCTATTGTAACGAAAACTCCCCAAATCGATTGTGACCACACAGTAGACAAAGGGGCCTTCTGTTTTAATGAAAACTTCCCAACTCGGTTGTAATGGCAGTAAGCAAGTGAGCCTGCCGTTACCATCTCAACTCCGCAAATCACACTTTTTGTTGGAAACAACATATGGGGACCTCCCAATGCTCTTTCTTCGATAACGCTAAGAGACATGCCATTTAAAAACTGTTATTCACTGCTTGTACATTTATTTACTTCGATATCCGCACACAAAGTAGAATACCGCAGCGAAGCACAGGAAGGTATATTTGCTAGTAAATGTATAAAAACCAAATATATTGGCGACATCAGAAATATGAACACTCGAAATGCCCTTAAGTTTTATGCAGATGATGATGAAGATTATGAGCTCATCACAGAATCCTAAAGAGTGTAATGCTAGCTTGTACACCCACCTACCCAAAGGCTCCTCACTGTATTTATTAGCCGGGCTGAGTGGCTCAGACGGTTGAGGCGCTGGCCTTCTGACCCCAACTTGGCAGGTTCGATCCTGGCTCAGTCCAGTGATATTTGAAGGTGCTCAAATATGTCAGCCTCGTGTCGGTATATTTACTGGCACGTAAAAGATCTCCTGCGGGACAAAATTCCGGCACCTCGGCGTCTCCGAAAACCGAAAATGTAGTTATTGGGACGTAAAGCAAGTAGCATTAATTATTATTGTAATTATTAGAAACATTGTATCTTATTTCCGCGTTGACTGGGATAAGGAGGAACTCATGGCGCTTGGGTATCAACCCCAAGCCTTGTTATTTTATCAGGTAATTTCTTTATTTTTTATATTATTAACAAAACGATTAACGGAAATACGAACAAAATGTCGTTCGTCGTGTATAGCGCCACAGCAAGTATTGAACACTTTGCATGTGCTGTGAAGAAGGGCAGCAGGGGTATATTATATTTGCCAAGGTCATGGACACTTGAAGTATAATTCACCCTCTTGCCGCGTGCATTCGTCATTCTAGCAGACTCTTTAGTGTCTGATTTTTAACTGTATAATCACGCCGTATTTCTATTTAATAGTCAGCCTTTACCTGTTCGTTGAAATTCGCTCAGAGCGCACAAAAGTTACCATTTTGTAGCGTTTTTCAGTTTTGATATATATCACATCCCCCTCGCTACCACCCGCTATAATACATGTAACAGGACACTTTATATTGTTTGTACACCCCCCTCCCGCACACATTTCTAATTCCTAATCGCCGCTACCGCCGTTAAGCGAGGCAAAAACCATGGGAAATACAAGAACACGATGTTAATAAACCTCTTTCCACAGGCATTCATTAGTACTTTTTATAATGATAAATATAACTTCATGTGGCTGTTGCAGCCCTTATATGGCAGACTCTCCGACGAAAGACGGTGTCATCTGTCTTCCATGGGAATCTGCTTAAATTATTATTGTGGTGGTAGATAGTGTTGTGTGTGGTGTACGACTTACCAGGATGCTGGTAACAGCACAAAAAACCAGTCTTCGAGTCAAGGGAATTAACCATTTAATGGTAATTCTCGACCCAACCGGGATTCGAACACAGGGCTCTCTGTACCGAACGTCACTCTACTGACAATTCAGCCAAGGTGTTAGATATTAGTAATGACTATTCTTGATTTTAGAAATCTGCCCTTGAATTTACCGATCCGTCTATATTATTATTATTATTATTATTATTATTATTATTATTATTATTATTATTATTATTATTATTATTAGGGCCCGATGTTTATGCAGTAATAGGTTAGAATGCAAACTTACTGAAACGAGTAATAAGTACAGTTTACCCACACCACGGTAATGCTATGAGGTTTGCATAAACATTAGGGGTTCGGTCTATTAGAACGCCTAGAATTTATGTAACTCCCACTATATTACGTTAGAGCAGGCTAGTCCTCCGAAGAAAAGTAATTTTGTTAGTAGAAAATGTCGACTAGCCCGCTCTAACGTAATGTAGCGAGAGTAACATAAATTCTAGAGGGTTTTAATAATTGGCCGAACCCATAATGTTTATGCAAACCTTATAGCATTTTCGTCGTGCGGGTACACTCTACTTGTTACTCGCTTCAGTAAGTTTGCATTCGAACCTATTACTGCATAAACATCCGGGCCCTAATTAATATTATTATTATTATTCATATTTTTAAGGGAATAGTGGTCCCTGAAGTAATTCACGGCCATAAATTACTGTCTACTCCAAAGACCGTCTTTGTATTGTCACTACGCCTAGTATTAATGAAAGCTCATGTTCCGTACACATCCCGTACTGTTTGTGGTCAAATAGATTTCAGCTCATTGTGTACATAAGTATATCGGTGCGTGATGTACTACACTCCTTATATATGAAAACATAGAAAACATGTATGTGGATGTGTCCGAGCTTAGCTACTATAAATCCTAGATATTTTGAGAGAAATGCACAATCTGTACACGTGAGATTAAAGAGACTGCTTTCGTATGAAGTAAACCGAGGGGGAATTCCCGTTGTATTACCTGCAGGTTTACTTAGCTCGGAGCGTTCTGGTGTGGAATTCTGCACCTGTTACCTCCAAGGGATTATTGCAGCCTGCGGCTGGCAGAGTAAATTCATTTCAACTTGGATTTCGCTTGGCACATTCAAGATAGGTAACACACAAGTTAGGGTACAGCTTCGTCTTTCAAATTCTCCTTAAATAATCTCTTTGAGATTGAGTCACGGTCTTGAACTTATAAGAATGGTTTTCGAAGAGACACACTGTAGTTAGGGCAATGTTTTCCTAATTACCTTATTAATATTTCATGACGTCAACCTCTACAAATGTACCTACTTCTTCTTATTTTTCATCATCATCATCATCATCATCATCTGTTTACCCTGCAGAGTCGATTTTTCCCTCGGACTCAGCGAGGGATCCCACCTCTACCGCCTCAAGGGTAGTGCCCTAGAGCTTCGGACTCTGGGCCTGTGATACAACTGGGAAGGATGACCAGTACCTCGCTCAGGCGGCCTCACATGCTATGCTGAACAGGGGCCTTGTGAGGGATGGGAAGATTGAAAGGGATAGACAAGGAAGAGGGAAGGAAGCGGCCGTGGTCTTAAGTTAGGTACCATCCCGGCTTTTGCCTGGAGGAGAAGTGGGAAACCACGTAAATCCACTGACAGGATGGCTAAGGAGGAAATCGAATCCATCTCTATTCAGTTGACCTCCCGAGGCTGAGTGGACCCCGTTCCAGCCCTCGTACTAATTTTCAAATTTCGTGGCAGGGCCGGAATCGAACCCGGACCTCCGGGAGTGGCAGCTAATCACACTAACCACTACACCACAGAGGCGGATAATTTACCTTTTTTAAAACTATTAAAGAGTGGATCCCCCCGGGCAGGGTAGCGACTTTATTTGGTATATTAAAAACATGTGTGGCGACAGAAAATAACAGAAAAAGAAAGCACCAACTCAACTAATGAAGTATAGTAAGTAAAAGAAAATACATATATCAAAGCAATAAATTCATACTCTCTTCCCAGTTTCAGGCGATCCGGAACCAGGGGATGGGAATATTCTACTCCATTCGAAAACCATCCCTTGGAATTGAATAACATAATTAAAAAGACGCTTTATAAAAAATAATGAATATAATTTAATATTGCAAGAATAATACAGATACAGCTGTCGAACGAAAAAATATTTATTTCAAAAGCCACAAATACACGCATGTGGGGATCACTGGCAAACAGTATAGATATAATCTAGAAAGTTTGCTCATAGCTGTCAATACAAATAAAGCTGGCGTGTATGATCAGCCGCTGCGAACAAACCACAAACACAACCACTGCAAGAGATTATCCAAGTGTTAATTCATCTCATATATAACTAGGACTTTCTGATGGAGAGTGCAAATATCATTACGTATTATTAATTTATCGGTTTCTTTTTTGCTAGGGGCTTTACGTCGCACCGACACAGAGAAGTCTTATGGCGACGATGAGATAGGAAAGGCCTAGTAGTTGGAAGGAAGCGACCGTGGCCTTAATTAAGGTACAGCCCCAGCATTTGCCTGGTGTGAAAATGGGAAACCACGGAAAACCATCTTCAGGGCTGCCGATAGTGGGATTCGAACCTACTATCTCCCGGATGCAAACTCACAGCCGCGCGCCTCTACGCACACGGCCAACTCGCCCGGTAATTTATCGTATGGCTACACATCACAATTAGGGGTAAAAAATAAACAAATATTTTCAAACGGTTGAGGCGCTGGCCTTCTGACCCCAACTTGGCAGGTTCGATCCTGGCTCCTTCCGGTGGTATTTGAATGTGCTCAAATACGTCAGCCTTGTGTCGGTAGATATAACTGGTACGTAAAAGAACTGCGGGACTAAATTCTGGCACCTCGTCGTCTCCGAAAACCGTGAATGTAGTTAGTGGGACGTAAAGCATGTAACATTATTAAACCATATTTTCTTTACATTATAAATACTACACTATGATCTCTAAATTGGTGACATATTTTATGATATCAGTTGGCATCGGGAAGTCGGTGAAGTCCCCATTCCTGTATAAAGTGGCGGATAGTGTGCCTGTCAACTCCACAGTCACATTTTGGAGATTGTAATTTATCCCATTGATGGAGAGCATCCGCGCATCTGCCATGTTCGGTCCGTATTCTATTTAAAGCAGACCAAATTCTGTGGGGCTGTTCAAATGCAGGATGTTTCCTCGTGATAAAGGGTAGAATTTGACAGCGCGGAGGACATTTTACTTGCCACCTTTGCTTCCATAAACAAACGAGTTTGAAGTCAGTCATAGCTGCTCACGCCCGCAAGAATTACCTTCTGACTACCCTGTACGTGTCTCCTGGGTGGTAATGAGTGAACAACAACACTCCGGTAGCCAGGCAATCATAACTGTCTCTTGGCTGAAGCATATTATATTTCATATAAATAAGAGAAAGGAACTGTAGTTCTTATTGCAACGTCGGTAGTATTCGAACAGCACTCACCCGTTCTTGCGATGTGACCACGTAATGTTCGTCGAATAGACTTTAACCCTCAATTACTATTTTTTTACAATTTTCTTTACATGACACCGACACAGATAGGTTTTATGGTAAGGATGGAATAGGAAAGACCTAGGAGTAGGAAGGAACCGTCTGTGACTTTAATTAATGTGTGCCTGGTGTGAAAATGGGAAGCCACAGAACACCATATTCAGGGCTGCCGACAGTGGGCTTCGAACCCACCATCTTTCGGATGCAAGCTCACAGCTGCGAGCCCTTAACCGCACGGCCAACTCGCTCGGTCATTAACCTCTCATTGAGTGACTGTTACTGTATACGGAAGGGCAGATAAACCATATTGGCGGATTGCCATCAGCCACAGTAGTGCCGGGTAGAGTAACGGATGGTATCAAAAGAGAGTACACCTACATTGAAAATAGTCACTGTGTGGAAAATTATTTTGACGGCGAGCGTTACAAGGACAATGAAAGTTTGAAATCGAAATAAAATATAGTCAACGCCTGCTATGACAGTTTTATATCTCTCACTACAAAGAGTAAGGACCAATGTACATACAAACGCACTCAGTATAGCTATGTTTTGAAGTAAATTATTATTATTATTATTATTAAATATATATATATATATAAATCGCTGGGGCCATCAAGGACCACGTTAAGTCTTGTTGCATTTGACACTGAATTTGGCCTTCTTTAGAGCCCAAATTTCCCTCATTCTTTGTGAGTGGGCCTGCTTACGCTCCTCTGTCCAAGGGGCACCGTGTCTTCTCTTCGGTTGCTCGTCTCGGTTTAGCCCGTTCGTCAATATTTTCTTGCGGAAGAGATCTCTGTTAAGGGCGTCTTCAGCTGAGATATGTAGCATTTGCAGGTCTTCTTTGGTCCTTCTAAACCAGGGAATTGTGGTTTTGGGGTTTGAATCAAAAAATGGAAGATTTCTTTAGTTAACTTTCTTCCGTCCATTCTTTTCAGATGACCGTAAAATCGTGCCCGTCTTTTTCTGATTGTGTCGGTAATTTTCTCTACTTTGCTGTAGACTTCCTTGTTGGATCTCTTTTGATGGATTCCATTTCTGTACTTTGATCCCAAGATTCCTCTCACAATTTTGCGTTCTCTTTTCTCCAGTTCTTCAAAGAGTCCTTTGTTGGCATTTAAAGACAGGGTTTCGGCTGCATATAGAAATTATTATTATTATTATTATTATTATTATTATTAATAATAATAATAATAATATTATTAT
Organism: Anabrus simplex; assembly: GCF_040414725.1. NCBI lineage: Eukaryota > Metazoa > Arthropoda > Insecta > Orthoptera > Tettigoniidae > Anabrus > Anabrus simplex. The sequence goes on from NC_090267.1 coordinate 299,989,950, forward strand.
TATTATACGTATTATCATTAATATTTTATTTGCGAATTGACCAATTAGGACCACGCTACGGTTTCAATTTTTTTCTTTTTCTGAAGTTTTCTCTTCCTCCAGTACCCCTTCATATGGACGCTATGCTGTTTCTTCCCTTCATCCGTCCGGGCTCTTCCTGTCTTTGCAGTTCTTCCGAATTGAAACCCTTCCAAATTTTAAATCATGGTCCGAAATGCTCTCCTGTCTAACATGTGAACTTCCTGGATGTTGGAATTCTCTAGATATTTATGAACTTCCTTAATCCATGCCATCGTTGTCTTCTTGTTCCACAGGTAGTCGAATAACTTTTTGTTAGTCTGGTTTTGTCCATTCTGTACAAATGTCCGGGAAATGAAAACCTCCTCGTTTTCATGGTCTCTGAAAGATTTCTCCACATTTTTGTAGACTACATTATTGTTCCGAAGTTTCAATCCGGTTTCATTCTGAATTACTACTTACTTACTTACTCCTGGACGCTACAGCCCATGGAGGGCCTTGGTCTCTCGAACTATCGTAGCCCACTCCTCTCGGTCGGTCGCCTTGCTTCTCCGTCTTCTTACACCCATCTTCCTGAGGTCTTCCTCCACATCACCCAGCCATCCCTTTTTTGGTCTTCCTTTCAGTCGTCTCCCGCCTGCTTTACCCTGATATACTTTCTTAGCTGCTCTCTCTTCAGGCATCCGTTCCACATGTCCTAGCCATCTCAGTCTACTACCCTTGATATCCGTCACAATATCTGGTTCCGCATATAATATCTTTATTTCCTCATTCCTCCTTAGCCTCCACACCCCATTATCATATACGGGTCAATATATTTTCCTTAATATCTTTCGTTCCCATCTCCGGAGTTCTTCATCTGTGCCAGTAAGAGACCATGTCTCTGATCCATAAGTCACCACTGGTTTAACTACGGTTCTATACACTTTAATCTTCAAATTCCTACCAAGTGTTCTTGTTCTAAAAGCCTTGAATAATGAAAAATAGCTTCGGTTTTCTGCTGCTATTCTTGCTTTTATCTCCTCTCTTATATCATTCTTTGAAGTAACAGTGATCCGAGATACCTGAAACTCCTACATTTTCCATAGTTTTTCCCATTCAGTTGTATTGTGGGTTCTCTTGTCATTTCTGTAGACCGAGATACGAACATATACTTTGTTTTCTCCTGATTCACCTGAAGACCTATTTCTATAGCTGCTCTTTCCAACCTCCCCAGGTCTTCCTCTAATTCTTGAAATCTTCGTGCCATCAGATTTATGTCATCTGCATAGGCTAGATTCTGGCTCAAACGGTTGAGCAGGGTTCCTCCTGGGTCACTAATTACTGCTTTCCTCATGACATTTTCCAGGGCTATGTTGAACAATAGTGTTGACATTACGTCCCCTTGCCTTAGACCCTGTACTACTGCAAACTCTTTTGTTATATTTCCTCCAACTTTAACCACACCTCTTGTATCCTTCAAAGTCATTTTGATAAGTCTGATAATCTTCACTGGGATTCCAAAGTCTTTCATCACTTCATACAGCTTTTCCCTTATTATACAATCACATGCCTCTTTAAAATCCATAAGTAATTGGTGAATATCTACGTTGTATTCATAACATTTCTCCATTAACTGGCGTACCACAAATATTTGGTCCGTAGTGGATCTGTTTGGTCTAAAACAGTATTGATAATCCCCTATTATTTCTTCTGTAAGTGGTGCTACTCTCCCAGCCAGTATCTTGATGAACACTTTATAGACCATACTCAATAGTGCTATCCCTCTATAGTTGTTACACCATATTTTGTCATTCTTTCTGTGTATAGGGCAGATTATTGCAAGATTCCACTGTTTAGGCATCTCCTCTTGTTCCAAAATCTCACAGATTAGCTGATGTAAGTGATTTCTGATTTGGTCTCCTCCATTCTTAAGCATTTCGGCGGTAATATTATCAATCCCGGGGGCTTTATTGTCCTTTAAGGCTTTTATAACCTTATACACTTCCTCCCTAGTTGGTGATGCTACGATTGTTTCTTTCCTCGACTCTGAAGGTTCCTCCCTTTCATCTTCTCCCCACCACCAATCTTGGTTTTCATGTTCTTCATTGGGATTAAGTAATTCCATAAAGTATTCAGCCCATCTATCCAATATTTCTTTTGTTCCTGCAATCAGATTTCCTTGTTTATCCTTACAAAACACTGCCCTGGGCTGAAAGCCTTTCCGTTCCGCCTTCACTTGTGTATAGAAATTCCTTATATCCCTGTTTTTCTCTTGCTCCTCAAGTTTCATTATCAATCTTCTTTCATATTCTCTCTTCTTTCGCCTACAAATCTTAGTTGCTTCTACTCTCTTCTGTCTGTATTCCTCTGTATTAGCTCTGGTGTTCCAGTTGAGCATTCTCCTTCGCGCTTCGTTTCTCTCCGTTACTTTATTTCTACACACCTCGTCAAACCAACCTGGTCTCCGTGTCTTCTTCTCTTCACCTAGTATTTGTTCTGATGTATTATGCAATACCTCTTTTATAATCTTCCATTTCCCTTCAATATTTTCTTTTTGCCACTCTGTGTCCTTACCTTGAAATTGTTCATTTATCTTTGACTTATATCTCTCTTTCACTATTTCATCCGTTGTAGGTTTTCTACTGTCGTACTTCTTCCGGATTCTGTCTACCTGTGTTCTTCTATAATTAGCTATTCTCTGCCTACACTTTATCCATACCATATAATGGTCTGATTCACATTCTGCTCCTCGGCAGCTTTCCACCTGCATTATATCCGATGCATGTCTTCTGTCAATCAGCACATAATCTATCTGATTCTGTGTAATACCATCTGGTGAACGCCAAGTAGCCTTCCTCACATCTTTCAGTTGTAGCCAGGTACTCCTAACCACCATTTCATTACTTACGGCAAAATCTATCAGCCTCAATCCATTATCATTGGAATGCTCATGAAGGCTCTCTTTCCCAATTGTCCCTCTAAAGGCTTCTTCACTTCCTACTTTAGCATTAAGATCTCCTAAAACAATCTTAATGTCATGTTTTGGTATCCCATCTATTACCTGCTCCAGTTGGCTATAGAATTCCTCCTTACTTTCTTCGTCCGCTTCCTCAGTCGGAGCATATACACATACAAGTGTTGTATTGAAGAACCTGCCTTTCATCCTCAAGCTGCATATTCTCTCATCTGTTGGTTTCAAATCCATCACCATAGGTCTAAATCTGTTATCAATCAAAAAGCCTGTGCCCCCACCTGTACCAATATTACTTCCACTATACATCAGTGTGTATCTTCCACTCTGAAAGGTACCACTCCCTTTCCATCTCACTTCTTGTATGGCCGCAATGTTTATTTTGTACCTATCTATTTCTTCCTTCGGGGATTGTAAGGCACCTGGTTTCCTTAATGTTCTTACATTCCAGATTGCAACTGAAATGTCATGTTTCCGTTTGCGAGCACCTTTTCCATGCCTATTTCGTCGTCGTTGATCAGTCCGGCTATTCCTTTCGAGTTCAGAAACAAGTAAAGTTTTCACGAGATGGAGTTGTTAGCCCCATGCTCAACCCCCAACCTGGAGGACCAGGGACCCATTGTCTGGGTTACCATACTATAACCGAGAGTATCCCGTTTTAAGGCGCCGGATACTCGCCCTCATCCATCTCCCGATGGAGTAGGATTTCCTGGTACCGTAGGCAGCAAAACCACCAACTTGAGCATTTCTCAGTATTTCCCATGGGCACCCACTCGGCATGTGTACCCACACTGGGACTCATCTACCAGCCATTGACCCCCTTCCTTTATCCAGGCTTGGGACTGGCGCTGGGATTTCCGTGGTATCTCCCAGTGGCGGAGTTTTCATTCTGGATTAGGCCCAAATTTTCTGCAGTATTCTTCTTTCTAGGATCTTCAGCTTCTCCAACTTGTAATTCATCCAGAGGCATCGTTGGTATATCGCCACTGTGTTTATCTAGAGTGTTGTAATGCCCTATTTTTGCATTCCAGGAGATGCATTTCTTGTTGTATTTTTTTGGTTAGTCTATAAGCTCTCTCCATTTTTAAGGTACGATTGTATAGATCAGCTTTCTCTAGTCCGTTCTTTTGTATGATTTCACCGAGTTATTTGAACATTTTAAACCTCTAAATTCGTCCAATCTCTGTTTCAAGGAATTGTGGTCCATGTTTGTCATTCATCATGAACTTTCTCTTCTCGTTTGTCTTGCTAGCGACCTTGTCTATTATTATTATTATTATTATTATTATTATTATTATTATTATTATTATTATTATTATTATTATCTGTACAATTCAGTATAAAGAATACCAAAATTCGTTTTCTAGCGATATATTAGCAAGGTATCGTCCTGCTAGAAAATGAACAAAATGATTAAGGTATGTTCCCGACATATTTTAGAAATACTACTCATGGAAATGTATGTGAATGTTCCCAGAAGCCCCTCTTAACTAACCTCTGCTTAAGAATATTACACTAATTTGTTGCCTTCTTTTCATTCTGCTCATGTATCAACTTACGTGCCAATCGCTCTAGTAGAATTAGCGTGATGATAACGCCAAATTAAATTAAAACTTAAAATATAGACTTACAAATAGAAGGAAAATATATAGTCTATGTGTACAAGGTGTTTGGCAATTAAGTACTTTTTTCCTACTGATTATTGGTCGGGCACTAATGTGTTATGTCAAAAGTAAAAACATTGAAAATTTTATGTTTGCTGTCCAAGTAGTACTTAATGATGAATAACTTAGGGCTTCCCTTACATATTATATCACAAAATTTTACAGTGTGAAAACGTAAGCTTTTTGTAGCCTACGTAAAGTGTTTTTATACTACGTACGCATGCGTAATACCTGACGCTGAAGCGCAGTGAGCTACTTAGAACTGATGATGATGATGATGATGATGATGATGACGACGATGATGATTGTTGTTGTTGTTGTTTAAAGGAGCCTGATATAAGCCTGTACGTCATCGCCCCTAGTTAGAATTGTTTCTTTTATATTACCTATGCATACGACCTGAATCCGCAGTGAAGTGATGAGCACAGATGCATTGCAGTGATATAAACTTACTTAGAATAGCTTCTTACACATTACGAATGCACAACACGTCCTGAAACCACAGTGAAGTGATAAGCACAGATGCGCTGCAGTGACGAACTTATAATTGCTTCTCATACATTACGAGTGCTCACTACGTCCTGAAGCCGCAGTGAAGTGATGTATGCAGATGCAGTTGCAATGATGTACTTAGAATTGCTTCTCATACATTACGCATGCATACTGCCTAAAGCATGGTATGGCGGGTGGCATAAGTCGAAGGGCAAAGGAAACAGCTGCCTACCTCACAAATTGGACTCAATTTAAAGTTCCTCCCTTGGATAAAGCTTTCACTAAATTAAAAAAAAAAATATTTTAATAACTGTGGAAAATCATAAGTACCTTTCGTAAATTTATTTTTACTTACCTCCCAAATAGCCAATAAATAGAGGTAGAATTTTATGTCTATATAGAGATACCTATATACTATTGGACGTTTATGATAACGACATACAGTATAATCGTACTAAGTATAAATAAATTTTAAATTATCTCCTGGGCAGTGATCGATAGGGATGTTACTGTAATCCAAAGAGCCAGTTTCTTATTTCTCTCAATTTGATGAAGATGCAACTAAACACTACTGAATTTACTGAAACAACTTACTCTCCCGCTATATTACATTTGACAGTGTATTCACGGTTTCCTTGTGTAGATTTATGTATCGTTGCAGTCAGGATATTTCTAAATTGGGAGAATGCCCTTTCTATACCACAGGATGTGATCGGTCAATACATAAAGGAGTCCATTTCTACAAGTGACAGCTTTAATATCATGGTTGAAGAAGTACCACAGAAGGCATCATCTATTTGTTTTACACCTTCCCAATTATGATTCATTTACAGAAACTTCCTGAATTCATTCCTTTTTTCTTAGAAGTTGCTTTACGTCTCATCGACACAGATAGATCTTATGGTGACGATGGGATAGGAAAGGGCTAGGAGTGAGAAGGAAGCGGGCGTGGACTTAAATGAGTATTTTTCGGTGTGCAAATGAGAAACCTCAGAAGACCATCTTCAGGGATACAGACAGTGGGGTTCGAACCCACTATCTGTGAATGCAAGCTCACAGCTATGCGCCCCTAACCACACGGCCAACTCGCTGAATTCGCTCCTGAAGACTTTGCCGTATCTCCAACAATTTCATTCAGGTCAGTTTCTGTTTGGTGCATAATCTCCACTCCTTTCATTTGCAGCAGCAGCAGCGATAATACTGTTACAAATAAAACAACGTCTCTTTTAACGCTCTAATCTGTTTCAGGATGACCGAATAAATGCAAACACACATATATACACACCCACAATTTTATTCAACCATGAATGACCACACTTGCTAATTGCTGCCTGTTTACAAGTCTCCGTTCTTTTCACACAGTGAGCGATACAGATGATTGGTATTACCTGGGAGACGGTAATCCTGATTGACAGGGCTTTCACTTGCCCCCACAAGTCCGGCCACCCCACACAGCATTTGCGTGCAGACAGCTAGGATTGAATACAGGGTTACTGGCCGCACAAAGCAAGATGACTGCTCCTTGGTTCGACTCCAGTGGCAATCCACGAAGGGACACAGTCCAACGCTTTAACAACTAAACATTGACAACTATACAGCAACAGCTCAACAGTGTTAACCAGCAGGACAATACTATTCACAACAACGAGCATTAACACTGTTCCAATTATTATCACGATAGATGCTCCAATCGCTGACTCTAAGACGGCCCTCAGTACACAGAAATACACACACACACACACACACACACACATAGTGCTCTAAGGCCGAACACACAGTATTCCATTCCGTACACGACGATACCCTGACTCCGGTGGGAAACTAACGGCAGCCAACAGCCGACTCAGTCCAGCTACACACTTGAAACACCGACGCAAGAGCAACAACTCCTCGTTCAGACTGAGTCCAACACAGACTGACTGTTCGCAGCTAGCCTCCTTTTAGTAGCTCGTGCGGTGTGTACCGGAATATTCACGATATGACTATCCTGAAATTCAAGTCAAGAGCTTAGGAAAAGTATCCTTCCGCATGTGAGCACGTCCCCTGTTCCCCCTTCCCGTCTCGTCATGGTTCTCCATCTCCGCCACAACCAGCATATCATTAACGCCGTGCGTCCGTCTGACAAGTACAGTACTTCATTCTGAAATAGTGAAGCATCAAACGAAATTCACTTCCTTTCACATAGCTCTACTTTGATTACGTACCATACCTTTTTATTCCTTTATTGACCATGCAAAACCTGCAGATTACTGACGAGGCAATACCGAGGCAAGAGAAGCAAGGTTTATTTTTATTTCATAATGCAATTTGTGTGAGGCACATGGAGATTTACAACATAAGTATACGATTCCGCTCTCGTGCAACGACTGTCAGTGGCAGTTTCTCACAGTTAAAAAAGCTGAAAAACCCACCCGTGAGTGGGATTGCAAAATACAATGCTTCCAGGAATGTTATAAATATTGTAGTCTCGCCATTCGGAAGGTAAAAGCGAACTCATGATCCTCTCATGACAACATTTCTGCAGGTAGAGGGCGGTTACGAATATAAAGTAAGTACACATTATTATTATTATTATTATTATTATTATTATTATTATTATTATTATTATTATTATTATTATTATTATTATTATTATTATTATCATCATCATCATCGAATACGCCAAGGATCCTGTTCCCATACAGTCTTAAGGCCCTTCCTTTTTTTATTTACGGCGAGTGCTGAGCTGACACATCGATCTTTCGCTGGAGACTTGGATTTTCCGTGGAGTTTAAATTCCAAGCGAGCGGCGTAAACACTGTACACAGAAACGCCGATCAGCTGCGCGGACTTTTTCACGTCTTCCACAGTCCACAGTGGATTCTAATCTCGTAGGCTACTGTAAACGTTTAAAACAATTTGGTTTAGATTTTCTACTTTATTTTTCTCCACTTTTGTTAGCTGTAAAGTATTTTACAGGGGACTCAAGCGTCACAGCATCACACACGTCTTGCTCACAGCTGGCAGCCATTATGAATACTGAACACGCTGTTGCAGCCAGTATTGCCAACAGTTTTCTTGGATCCATCTTCAACGTCGCACATATTATGCGAACTTATCAGCAGTGGAATGAACTCGAACAAACTTACTAAGTACACAGTGCAATAAGATATCAATATCATATTAAATAATTATTATTTTGCTTCATACATCACTGAAAACAATAACTACTCCTAGCTATCTACGTATGAAATATAAGAGTTGGTAACGAACCCGAATAACATACAACCTGTGATATGTTTCCCATATTTATACAGGGCAAAAATGTTAATTCATCAAGTCAGTTCACCAGAATATCTAACCAAACTGAAGAAAGCTCCTGATTTCAGGAACAAGTAACAAACCTAGGGAACTATTTGGCGCTGCGGAAGCCTTTCCACCGACCAGAAGTCTGACTAACATCAAAGGGACCGCTAAGGTCTTGAGTTGACTCTCAGTATAGAGAGGGAACATTCTCGCTGCACCTCGCAGAAACGCTTGGGGAAACCACACAAAGAGGCCAATATACTGAAAGGCCGGCCACGTCCTCCAGACCGGCTGGGAGCTCTCCGATCATGTGACTCACTAGTCCATTCCAGGAAGTACAAAAGGGGCTACCAAGGGGCTGGCACCTAACAATACGATGCATGGTATTGTACGAAAATTCCTTTGTACAATACACAACCACCTGCAAACACCGCCGAATAAACAAAATAAAACTCAGCATGGCGCCACTGCTTCTGATATCAGCGCAAAAATATTACTATATTGAACCCTTTAATATTTCGGATGAAGGTCGAGAAATAAGAATGTCAATTGTTGGGTGTCGCACGCGAATAGCGAGCGGGAAGTATAGCGTCAAATTATACCATTTGTACGGTCCTTGACGAAGAACGTTTGTTAAGATAATCTATATATATAAAAGCAAGTCGGTCTGGAGCGATGTATATATAAATATTTAAAAATGAAAAAATACGTGAATTAACGAGGCACTTCCAGAAATCTCAGAAATTTGAAACTTGGTACGGGAGAAGCTGATGACCCCAGGATCCCTAGAAAAATCGAAAATTCTCAAAATTCCCTCAAGGGGGCACGCTGGGGGCCTGAAATTTTGGGCTCAGCATAAGAACGCAGTCGTATAAATTTATCCAAAACGACAAACTATAGGTTTCGTGAGCTTAAAAATTTTCGAGAATATCCTAATTATCCCAGGTCCCCCCAAATCAAGATGGCGGCACAACCTGCCAGACGAGGTAGAAAATTGAAATTTGGTGAAATTATAGCGTTTGGTTCCATAACCGACGGAAAAATACCAAGATGTTCAATTTTTTTTCTTTTTAGCCCCAAAGATATCGAAATATGGAGGCAATTTTAATGACTGTGCAGACATTCCTTTTGAGCTATTTGTTGGCTAAACGATAAGTCGTATCACAAAACGGATGGCACAATCTCTCTTCAATTTGGAGTGATCTACAACTTTGATCCTATGACATTTTGTCGTATCTCTCTCCCTTATACGTTAGATTTGGCCGTATTTCTGGAGTGTTCGTAAATTTGGTGATTTTTACAAGTATATTTCATTGTTTGACACACTTATATGAACGGTAGGTTCATCAAGTTGGGTTCGCACATTGGTACGATCAGGGGCCATGTGTGGACCGAATGTCATGATTCTAGCTTATACACAAGTAGGCAAAAAGTAATGTAAAACGTTACAAATGTACCCAAATTCCACCCTATTCACATTTTGAACTCAATTTACCCTCTAAATAGGGGATATACGAGGAAATAATTTAGAAACAAACATATAGAGCGGTAAATGAGGCGCCTGAGGACGCAAACCATTTGTTAATATCATGCACCATTTAGGAGTTATGAATCTCGAAGTGGACGTCTGCACTTTTCAACGTGCTCATGCATATCCGTCATCTATCTATATAAATCAAGTTGTAGGGGGTCCGCTGTCTGTAATTTCGTTTGTTTTACCAATTTTTCAGATATTTATCCGTTTTGGGTCAAATTAAGATAGAATTGGCGGTTTTTACTTTTCGTGTCTGTTTGTCTGTTCCACCATCACGTCGACACGGCTGGATAGATCTCAACCAAACTTCATATTTAGAGTATACGCATCCCGGGAAAGGTTTCTGTATGCATATCATTTTAAAATATTTGAATAGACGGGGGGTTTATAGGAAAACCAGAACGGTTTTCCTCCATTTTCTCTTATACTATTGATTTTCGGTAAACTCCCTAGACCGTACGTGAAACGTCTCTTCATTATAAACAACTTCCGTTATATTCATAATTAACTTACTCTTCACATGACGGAGAAATTTACTATTTTATGCGGGTATCATGCTCTGCATTGAGTGACTGACAGACCGACAACGAACCTACAGGTTACCATGGTAACGTCTCTGACTGCTTGCCAGCAGAGAAGTAACGTATTGCCATTTTCCTCATCATGCTTTTAAATTCGTGGTTGTTCCTTGGATAGAAGGCAAGAGAGGCGTCAATCGGCCCATCTGCGGGATATTGGCAGTTATAACCGCCCTTGAATAGATTAAGTAATAACACCATTAGTCATCTTCTTATCTGTTTACCTAAGAATCACTGCGCCTAAATTTCTCCTCTGTTACCGCTTTATTATATCCACTAGCTGTAGTACCCGGCGTTGCCCGGATAGTTTCTGAATATTTACCTTTAAGATTTGCATTACCAGTTAGTTACCGTATGTGTGATGTGAATTTTTATAGAATTCCTTTTTGACTTGCAGACTGATATGTTGCGTTCTACAATGTAGTTTTAGAATTATTTAGATGTGTTTGTTTTCAAGTTTTAGATTATTTAATTTTCGAGTAAAACTTCGTCCTTATGGAAGCTCGAATCGAATGGTAAGCATTTGATCCTGTCAAAAATGAATAAGTGATAACTATATGTATTTAGCCGTCGCACTATAGATACGATGTACAGGATTTCAACTGTCAATGAGATTGTCCCCCTCTCGCCCCCCACCCCTAAGAGAAAAAAATCTGGATTGTCACCATTCATCTCAGTGACCTCGAAAACTGTAGATTCGACACTGTTTTCGATTATTTTTATATCGCACTCTCCCCTCACCCACACCCCAAAGGGGGCTGAATATGAACGTTAAAAAATTTGGATTGTCACTATTCATTTCAGCGACAACGATAACTATGGATTCTATACTATTCTAGATTATTTTTATACCAGCCTCCTCGCCCCCTGCCCATAAGGGTGCTAGGAGTGTCTTACCCCCCACGCGGATTGTCTCCTGATACCAACTGATAAGTGTACCAAATTTGGTGAAATTGCTCCAGTGGTTTAGGAGGAGATGTGTCATTTACACACGCACACACACCCACTTTATATATAGTAAGAAGAAGAAGATAAGAGTTTATGTATAGTTTTCGATTATTTTTATATCTCACCCCGTTCACCCCCCACTTGGACCTGTAAAAAATCCGGAGTATTACTATTCATCTCAGAGACCCTGAAATCTATGGATTCGAAACTGTTTTCAATTATTTCTATATCTCTCACCCCATTCGCTCCCCACCTAAAAGGGGGCTAAACTTGGACTTTAAAAAATTCTGGAGTATTACTTTTCAACTCAGCGACCCCAAAAACTATGAATTCGACACTATTCTCGATTATTTTTTTAACTAACCCCCCTTATAATCCATGTTCTATTAATTTCAATTTTCTTAACTGTATTATTTTTTTCCTTAATTACTCCGTATGTACGCGAGTGCTAGTATCTACTGGATATATTTCCACCAAACTTCATATTTAGAATCCACCTGTCCTTGGGTAGGTCTTAGGGCAAATATTGTTTCTAAATCCCTGAACTAACTGGGGTTTTTAAGAAACCGAAACTGTGATTTTGCACTCCCACAAAATATACACAACCAAACTTAATGGAAATCTACCTGCCTTAATGGAAATCTACCTGCCTTAATGGAAATTAATTTCTAAACCTTTTTTCTCATGTGCATCGTTTCGATACGAGGATTAATAAGGGAGATATCATTAACGGTCCATTTTTCGGTACAAGTCCCATCGGACTTAACTCAAGAGCGGGTGCGTGTAAAGCGTATTTCTTACAACTTGAAAACTACTAAAGATATTGGAACCAAACTTTACATTTAGCATCCACCTGTCCAAAGGTAGATTTTAAAGGTCTATTACATTTCATGTTCCCGGAATGGACTGGTGGTTTATCATCATCATCAGTCGGTTTACTCATTGCTGAGCGTCGTGACCTCATTTCTTCACTTCGTTAGCACTGCATCCTTAACGAGATTTTTCCATGCTGAGCGGTCTTCAGCTCTTCCTAAGAAATTGTGAAGAGGTAGACCGGTGATCTTTTTTGCTTGGTCTAACCATCTACTTGTTGTTCTGCCTCTTTGTCTGGTGCCTTCAATTTTGCCTTGCAGAATGGTCTTTTCTAAATTGTCTCCTCCTCTCTTCAAAATGTGCCCCAGGAACTGGAGGTAACTTTCACTAACGCGGGAAGATAAACGTTTTGTGATGCTCAGTTCTTCTATAATGGAGGCATTTGTTCTTCTTTCTGTCCATGGTATACGGAGCATTCTCCACCAACACCACATCTCAAAGGCATCTATTCGGTTCTTGTCACCAGCCTTCACAGTCCAGGTCTCACAGCCGTATAGGAAAACAGAGAACACCAGTGATTCCACCAATCTTATTTTCACTATTTTGGATAATGCCCGGTTCTGCCAGATCTTTGTGAGTTTAACCATTGCGGCACGACCTAGGACAATCCGTCGTTTTATTTCTTTATCACAATTTCCCGTGTTACTGATTATGGAGCCCAGATATACACAATCATTCACCAACTCCAGATCTTTCGGACATCCTGTTATTTGGATTGGGATTTGACTTTGTCGGTTGATAACCATTAGTTTGGTCTTTTTCATGTTAATTTCTAGACCAAAATCCGAACTAATGATTGTCACTCTAGAGAGCAGTTCATCAAGTTCTTGTCCACTTCCTGCAATGAGTGTAGTATCATCAGCAAAGCGTAAATTGTTGATTTTCCTACCACCGATTGAAATTCCACTATCCCAGCCATCCAGTGCTCTTCTCATTACATACTCTGCGTAGATATTGTAGAGTTGGGGTGACACTATGCAACCTTGTCTGACTCTATATGTCACATTGAAAAATTCTGAGCATTCACCATCCACCCTTATGGTTGCATTATGACTATTATCAAGACCTTTCAATAATGACGTTAAATGTTTTGGGACTCCACATTCATTGAGCACTTCCCACAACTCGTCCCATTTGACACAGTCGAAGGCCTTTTTATAATCAAGGAAACAAATATACGCAGGGACACAGAACTCGCGACATTTCTCAATTATCTGCCTCATGTTTGTTATTGACTCTCTGCCACAAAACCTGCTTGTTCACCAGAAATCTGAGATAGCAAGAAAGTTTTTAGTCGTTGATTTATTATGTAGAGCAGAACTTTGCTAGCATGTGATATTAATGCTATGGTGCGGTAATTAGAACAGTCCCTAACTGACCCTTTTTTGTGAAGGGGGATGAGAACAGATGTAGTCCAGTCTTTAGGCCATTCTCAAGTTTTCCACACTTTATTACATATTGAATGTAAAGCATGGAGGCCTTCTTCTCCCATTACTTTCAGCATTTCAGACGATGAAGAAAATGGAAATTTGACAAAATTGTACGTTTTAGTCCGTAACGGACGGAAAACTTACAAGATCTTTAAATTTTTCACTTTTTTCCCCGAAGAGTATCGAAATATGGAGGCAATTTTAATGATGGTGCAGACCTTCGGGAAGTCCTATCACATGACGGATTGCACAATCTCCGTTCAGTTTGGAATGATTTACAACCTTGGTCCTATGACCATTTTGTCGTATCTGTATCCTTTTTAAGTTTGATTTTCTCTGTTAATCGATGTTAAGTAAATTTGGACTATTCACATGCATAATTCATACTTTAAATCACTTACAGCAAATATAGAATCATCAAACTCTTCACGAAAATTGGCCCACCCAGTAGCCATATATGAGCCAAATGCTACGTATGTAGCTGTCACATATTTATCCGAAAAATAATGCAATGTGAGATAATCTTACAAGAACTTTAACCTGTTCAACGTTTCTAACTCAATCTGACCCAAGAATAGATGAGATATCATAGGACCAGCCATTTAGGCCATTAAATCCGGCGTCTTATGATACAATCCTTTGTCGATATGACGTACGTTTAGCAGCAGTTATCTGTAAATGAAGGTCTGCAATATTGTAAAGACGCATATACTTTCGTATGTTGATCTATATATATTCACTGATGTCGATTTGTAGCGACCGAGAAAGGGTGTGTCTGCTATTGTAATCAGTACTCCCCACACCGACTTTGACTGGCAGTAGGAATGGGGTCCTTCTACAACTCCTGTGTAACTGGCCTTAATAAGGAAGGCCTACCATTGTAATGAATAGTTCACTTCTCTATTTGACTTGCAGAAGGCAACGGAGCATGCAGTTTTGTTTAAAACTCCCCTACCCGATTGTGTTTGGCAGTAGACAGTGGTGTTCGCAATTATAAACAAATGTCCTCATCTAAAATGTGACTGGCATTAGGCATAGTGGCCTGCTATTTTGATGTGACTTGGTGTGACTGGCAGTAAGCTGGCTGGCAGTAGGAAAAAGGGCCTGACATTATGATGATAACTGCACAACTCAATTTCGACTGATAGTAGGGTAGTTTCCTGTCATTATAATAAAATCTCCTCAACTGTTATCTGTCTGGAAGTAGGAAATGGGGCTGCCATTGTAACGAAAACTCCCCAAATCGATTGTGACCACGCAGTAGGCAATGGGGCCTGCCGTGATAATGTAAACTTCCCAACTCGATTGTGAATGGCAGTAGGCAAGTGAGCCTGCCGTTATATCACAAATTCGTAACAAACACTTTACATTGGAAACAGCATATGAGGACCTCCCCATGTTGTTTCTCGGATAACAATCTTATTTACTGCATGTACAGTATTTACTTCGATATTCGAATACAATGTAGAATACCGTAGCGAAGCACGGGCACATTTGCTAGTTAATAATAATGCACATCATAAACATATGAGCTGGAAATAAAAATATTAAATGCAGATGAATGAGGAAAAATCGATTTATGTAAAGCATGACTTTTAATCAAATTTTACTATTTTCAGTGTTCGACGGCTGATCTGCTACTGAAATATCATAAAGGGGAGTCATGGTTGCCTCGTCACATATAATAAACTTAAGCTGCCTCATTTACTCCGCATCTTCTGACATGTTAGGCGTAGGGGTCTGAGAATTACTCTTTCCTGTGACTTAAATTCTCAATTCATCTTTCTCAAAACGTACCGGTTTAGTTTCAGTTGTTTGTCTGTAAATGCGCATATTTTCTTCACCACTTCTGCCTTTGGTTACCCTTTTTGTCTCCTCGTGGAGTTTTAGTACATTCGATGTTCGGCTCATTTAAATATTTCTTGATTTAACACAAGAAATTCATACAGCCTTTGAAGATCGAAAATGCTTTCAAGTGAGACCTCATAACTTCATGGAGGTCACGTTCTCCCGAAGGATTTCTTATGAAATGGCGGATGCAGCAAGAGCTATGGCGTAAACTCGACAATTGATTATGTTTGGCAAATGATTTACTCGGTGATAAACAAAGTATTAGTTTTTACACTATCGTTATTATTAATATTGAAGCCATCATTAAAAATACGTATACAATGAGTGACATCATTAATGTTTTAACATTCTCTCTAATTATTATCTGCATGTGCGGACGTATAGCCGGCTGAAATAAGTCCAAAGCTCCAAGTTTCAATGAAACAAAAATGCATTTTGTGGCCTAAAATACGTTTCTCTGGAAACAATATCACGAAACATTAACTAACATAATCTCCCGGTAAATAATAACCAGATTATAATTCAGTTATTAATAATGCCATTATATTACGAGTAAATGGAGACAATGTCTACTACCTAAACACTTAAATTGCACAGAATGCAATTACATTCAATGATTGTTATTTGCTAATACGTTTATCCGAAATGCGAAAACATGAAAGCAGGCAGCAGGACTTAGTTCAGTCTAATGCGATTAGATTGCTTTAAAATAGCAACCTCACTACACTGCATGAGAAGTATCAACGATTCCTGTTTGTTATCGCACTCAATACGCGGAAACTTCAAAGCAATGAGTGGATATTTGCTCAGTCTGAAGCCATTAAAGTATATTGATGTTATTATGTGCAACAATATGACATTCTCTCCGAAGATATCAGAGTTAAGTGAATAGATTAATTTCAGCAAGGAAAAGATTTTTTTTTCTAAAAGCTCCACGAGTGCTATCTTACAAACAGCAATTGCCAGAGATACCACTGCCGCCGGAACCAGTGTAAACTAGGTGGGGGATATGGACAGAAGCAGTTAACTTCTTTAGTGAGCATCTAGATGCTATAAAGACTGTGTCAGATTCTTTTGATCCTGAAAATGCTGTATCTATTAGTGAATCACAAACGACCTTTAGTGACTCCAAAGTGGTATCCTCAATCACCTACATCAGGGGCAACTTCTACTGGCTTCCAGAAAGCATCAGACGCCTAGAAACATCAGGACTGCCACTGCAAGATTCTATTGCCATCATACAGGATGCTATTGACAAACTAAGTGCTGTGCATGGGGAAACTGGTGCAAGTGTATTGAGTAAATTGCAAAAAGTGTTGAAGAGTAATCCTGGTTATTCAACATTTCACAGTGTGTGCCGAATTCCAAATGGAGATGACGTTAATCCTTCCGAGGACATTTCTCCAGCGAAAATCCCTCTCCTAAAATTTACCCCAGTTATATCATGTGATGTTGAAAGATCTTTCTCTTGGGGTTTAATTGACAAATTAACGTTCGCGTCGCAATGTTGTAAATGCTATGAAATTAGGAAAAGTTACCTACCTGTCATATTTAGCTCATACATTCCAACTTGTTTTAAAGCATGGACTTTTCACTTCAAAAAATATTGAATGTCTCATTTCGTCATGCAGGGAACTAGATGGGGAGTTTCAAACACTCCTCAAAATCCACTAAGATACTCAAAGCGGCACAGAAACATCTTTCTTTACCATAACACCGCTCGATTCAGGATGAAACTACGCGATGGAATTTAACTCTACATATGCTAAGACGACTTCGGCAGCAAAAGAGGGTCATAGTTTTTGCATCCTCTGATCTCTCCTTGCCAGTGAATCTTGCAGTATCACAGTGGGATCTTGACACATTAAATATTTTCGATCAAGCAACACTCACCGTAAGTTATTCTTCAGTGTCAGTGTCCGAAGTGATACCCATTGTGAACAGTGTTATTTCTGAATTGGAAAAGCCGTCAAACAGTAGATCAGGAATTGCGACTATTCAAGAGTCATTGCTGGATGAAATGATCGTGAGGTATAAATCCATTGAAGAAAACGAAACGTGTTCCATTGCAATGCTGTTGTATCCCAGCTTAAAAGGACGAGTTTTTCGCAGCCCCAGTGCTCTCAGTTGTGCTAAAGACGACTGGTTGACCTTGCTAACCAAGAGGGATATCCTGCATCCAAAAATAATCAGGTAAACTTTATATTTTTTCTTCAGATTTTCGGATCTCGAGAAATTGCCACGAATGTGGTACCTGTACAGTAACATTATGAAAGAAAATATTCGTGTCAGATTCACTGCCATTTAACAGTTCCCAAGAAGAAATCACTGCATATCTCAATGACGATTTGTCACTTCCACTTCCTAGTGCACTGGACTGCTGGAAAATAAATTCAACATTTCCTAAGAAATTTGCCGCTAAATATTTGTGTATTCTACCTGCAACACTTTTGTCTGAAATACTATTTAGCAAAGTAGGACTCATATGAGAAAAGAAATTAAGTAGACTTAACACCGTAAGAGTGAGAAAGATAGTATTTTTGAAAAAAAATTTATAAAAGTAGACTGTTTCAAAAACGCATTTTGCTTTTAAATGTCTAACGTAGAGTTTAAAAATACATACACTGATGTTTTAAAATTTTGTCTCTTTAAATATGTGCACCTAATTAATTTTATTGGCATTACACAGTTCTTCCAACATTTTATTTTGTACTTAAAATAGAAGTAGAAATGACGGTATCGAGCATCGAAGTGTCGGGCATCGTGGAAAATATCGTGTATCGGTATCGAGTATCGAGCATTGATAAAAACTGGTATCGACCTATCCCTAATTTGCACCAAACTTGATATATAGAATCCACCTGCCCTTGCATTGATTTTATGGCCAATATTATTTCTGAATCAGTGAATGGACTGGAGGTTTATATGAAGATAGGAACAGTTATTTTCCCGTTCCACACAATATACATGACCAACCTTAATGAAAATCTACCAGTATTAATGGAAATCAATTTATAAAACTTTTGCCTCATATGCACCGTTACGATAGAATGATTAGTAATATCATTAACAGACGGCTTTACAGGCTAATTCATGTCACTTCTTGGTGGGTTAAGGGGAATAACTAAAGAGCCATTTTACTCGTTTCGATAAAAAAGATAATGAGAGGTTATCGCCAACTTTTCGTTTTATAAATCTTCAACCACAGCGCCACTCCAGTTTCGGATTATCAACAATATGCACCCGAGAAATGGGTGAATTTTGCAGAACTTCGTACCAAGAACTGTACCGTTCAATGAACCCTGTGATCGTCCTCATTCTATCTAAACGTTGTTCAATTTCACCGTGCCTTCGTAGAAAATTATCAGTTTAACATGCCGTATTAAACGTTTGAATACAGGCATGTCACTTCTTAAAAATTCGTGAATGAATCGTGTAGTCTATTACCTATTCCAGTGCGATGAATGGGTACATATGCTAGTTTACAATATGATTAAAACTTTATCAATTTGTCATATCCTGAGGATTTGCCAGGCTAGGGCTTCGGGAGCGTATAGTCAGATTGGCAAAGATTGAATCATACTTTTATTCTAAAACCCTTGAACATACATAAATATATACAAATATTCACTATCAATTACACTTTGACACCATGTACTCTGTCTCCATTTAAATCTCAAATCTCTTCTCTAACTTCAGATCTCTTTTGTAAGTCTTTTAAGTCTTTATATTACAAGAATATTTATATTCACTGGTTGAATACTTAACTACGAGATGAAGCCATCTCTGTCCAGTTGAAGTCTTCTCTCTTCTTTTCTTCTTTCTTGTACGTTGACGTCCCTGGAACCCGTTACTTTTGTGGCGAGGCGATACACCCCTGATTTAGAATAATTGCTTATATCTATCGATTAGGTTCGAACACCTAATTGACTACTGGTGTGGAAAACCCGTGTGATCGTTCACTAACGAATCACACTCAGTTCAAGAGTCAATTGTTCCCTTAACTTGCTGACACTTTAACTACGTACTTGCGGCTCTACTCAAGCTATACCAGCACCCTTAACAGTTCTCCCTGGCCGTCTATCAGTTCGCGGGGCGACAGGGCCTCCAGCCAACACCGTCTAAAAGCTGACAGTCAAAAAGCTGACAGTCAAAATCCTACCGTCAAAAAGCCTTGTTGTTTACGAGTTACGAGTTTATACATTTTCTCCCGTTCCTTCGAGAACACTCCACTGACCAACACATCACCACCCTAGTCACTCGTACACGTCACAGCATCACTGTTCTTTGATTGGTTCCTTAGTATGGAATCTCGCTGTCACGTTGCAACTACACACGATTTTCTCGAACATTGTGGAAGTTTCTCATATGTTCCTTACACGTGACATCCACAAGAAACACGCAGTTCGCTTGCATAAGTATCTTTCACCACTCGTCTTTCAAGTTTCTACGCAACATAGAGTATTCTGATTCTTTCTTTGAAATATTATTTCAATCATTCCCATTATTATTATTATTATTATTATTATTATTATTATTAATTATTATTATTATTATTAATTATACACACTTACATAGACTCTCCTGTAACTTCCCTTCATATCTACATGTGTTCATATACCTACTACTTTTCATATCACAGGCTTTATAACCTGGAGGTCGCGAATTCGAATCCCGTTCGAGTCCGTTCGCTCACTCATTTATACGCGAAACGCGCGTCGCGAACTCCGTTCACGACAAATTAAATTCCTTTTTTCACCATACACACAGTCCAATATGTTTGGAGAAGCGACCGCGTGTCTGCACACTGTTGGGATGTACCAGAACGCAAAGAGTACCTCACCGTCTGCTGGCTCTTCTGACCATCGTAAGTGGCCTGTTACTCCCAGTTTACTGATCAGAGACCTCTGGCCTTCTTCTTCTTAAGACGTCATCTCCAAACGGAGGTTGACGATCCACACAGCCATGCCATGTGAATTTATTGGAATATCTCTCAGGATCTTTAATGCAGTGGTTTACCGTTGCTTTCTGCATCCTAATGCCGTTGACCAAACTGGTTCCTCCGCCTTTGGGAACAATTTCTTGTCCCCAGGACAATAGAGTGCCCTTACCCATACCCGCTCATCCACTCTCAAAGAGACTGTTGGCACTTGGTATAGGGGATCTCCTTATATCGGGAGATAATCGGTTCCTTCATTCGTTAGCCGCCTAGACACTTGAAAAGAAAGCAATTGAACTGAGTAACTGATCACACGTTGCATGTCAGCCGTATTGATATTTGGGAAAATGATGAGCAAATTTACAATGTCGTAATGCGACGCGACGTAAGTCCACTGATATTGGCACGGCAGTCTGAAATATTCTATTAGGCCGCTAACTTGTATTATCACTGTCCCTAACTGACTGACTTCATCATTTTTATGATTGGAAATAACTTCGAAAGTAATATTTACAGTTCGTGCAAGTTCAGGACATATGAGCATGTTTAATGGCACTCGGAGAATGTCCTGCACTGTCTGTAAATAATTATTGAAATTACATGCACTCAAAGACTGTTCAACACTGTCTATAAATAATTATTGAAGTTCAAATGCACTTGACTAATGTTTAAG
Organism: Anabrus simplex; assembly: GCF_040414725.1. NCBI lineage: Eukaryota > Metazoa > Arthropoda > Insecta > Orthoptera > Tettigoniidae > Anabrus > Anabrus simplex. The sequence continues at coordinate 300,011,188 of NC_090267.1, forward strand.
ACTGTCTGTGGATAATTATTACGAAGTAGAAACTATAAGTAAATACGGCACTGAAAATTATATGTTTTCTCGGAACTTCACGAGAAGAAAATACAAGTTCAATATGACATTAATACTCTATGTTTCAACAGTTTGTTACGAAAAAACAAGTTCAAATGTGGCACTCGGAAATATTCTATGCTCCCACAGTCCGCTATGACAACTTAAGTTCAATATGACACTTGGAGAAATTATATGTTCCTTTGGAACACTACTGTTAGTAAAGAAAAGACAAGTCCTAACATGGCACTTGAAGAAAAATACTATGTTCCACTGGAACCGAGCACTAGAGAGTTGGAGTATCGTCTCACCGAAATACCGAGTCACGGCTGGACATAGTTTTGGTCTGTCGCACTTGTAGAGCGCCACCCATCACCCGTATCGCATATACGGTGCAGTATTACTGTCTCTCTGTATCCTAGATCGCCTTGCTTTTATACATGGATCCAATGAAGCATCTCGAAACGTGGATATTATCCACCTTTGTAACTCCTAAGTTACTTGGTAGATTTGCTCAATAATTTAATAGTTTGCAGCTGTTATGATAACCCGAACGTTGGCGGTGCAAAAATAATTATATCTTAACTCCAAAAGGATCAGACCATTACCATATATCGATGGCCTAGATTGAATACCTCGTATCTCAAAAAGTTCTTCCTATCCATTATTTCCCTTAAGACTGGTCACGCCTCCCAGCCACACATGAATCTGCAGTCCATCAGAACAATGTTCATTGGGTTTCTTTTCCTATGCTGATGCGTAAAGGAAAATAAACCTTATAAAATTATACTGTAGGAGTCAGTAAATACGTCACGCAGACATACTTTCCTATAGTACGGTACGATAAGGTTAATTTTCCTTCACACGTCGGCATAGGAATAAAAAACACAACGAACATTGTTCTGGTGGACTACGTATTCACGTGTGGCTGGGAGGCGTAACCAGTCTTAAGGGGAGTAATGAATAGGAATAACTTTGTGAGATACGAGGTTTTCATTCTAGGCCATCGATATGGTCATGCTCGCTGTGCGAAGCCGTCCCGAGGCGGGTACGTCACTGCCGTATACGTCAGCGGAGTTCGGCGAGCTTGCATATCCTTCACTTCGCACGAAGTTTAACTTACATACTTCCAAGTTGTTTTCTCGTAGCGGTATTTCCGGTACAGTATATATAATAAGAGTTTTGTCTGTGTATTGCTCAGAATTCTATAAGACTGGTATTTGTGTATCAGTGAAATGGTAGCTTAGGGGAAGGCCAAAACTTATTTCCCAAGTACATATGTTATTAGTGGTCCTATCGATAAGTATAACATAACAAAACTTATAGACAATGCACTTTCTGACCACAGTTTATTCATAAATTTAATACGATTTATCACCTCCGTATACAAAAGAAACACACCACAATTTTTCATTTTAATAAAGTCGTTTACATCAGAAACAAAGCAGCTGTATGACTTAGTTCCTAGCTAATTAATTAGATGAGGCAATTAGAGTAATACGATTCGAGTAATGAAATGTCGTATGGCTTTTAGTGCCGGGATATCCCAGGACGGGTCCGGCTCGCCAGGTGCAGGTCTTACTATTTGACTCCCGTAGGCGACCTGCGCGTGGTGATGAGGATGAAATGATGAAGACAACACATACAGCCAGCCCCCGTGCCATTGGAATTAACCAATTAAGGTTAAAATCCCCGACCCGGCCAGGAATCGAACCCGGGACCCTCTGAACCGAAGGCCAGTACACTGACCGTTTAACCAACGAGTCGGACACGATTGGAGTGATAACGGCAGATCCCAACTGCTGTTGAATTTGTGGATGACAGTGGAACTTTCCACCCCTATCTACCTTTCACATGCTAAAGTATCAAGTGAATTGGGATAAGTCAAAACTCACGCATTCAAAATTGAAAATTCTCCGTAGCCTTAGCCGTGACGTGAACGATTTTTCACGAATGAAGGGATGAAGCCGAAATTCCCGCCTTTTTTAGGCCTTCCTAAGTAATGACAACTTTCCGATTACGTACCGCACGGCTTGACATTCTGAAGCTGACTGACGAAGTGTTGATATGACCGTCACAGGGGAATTGCGTCAGTGGGTGTAGAACATGCAATGTAATTCTCATACAACTGTCCAAAACAAGTTGGGTTTAACTTGAGTTTAAGTGGGGTGCGTTGCTTTGCACCGGTGGACGAAGAGCCTTAGATACCTCTTCTCTTTCGACACTTGACTCTGACTGTGTCAAGTTTACGAGGCGTAGGGAGTGTTCCGTTTTCACAACCTTCGTGACTTTCCCCCTTCTTCATCCGATACCTTTCTTTGGAAACACAGACCAATTCATTCTTCTAAAAAAAAATGGCAGGAGAGTTGTAGTTTTATGTGACTCCTGATTCCGCGATCATCGTTACAGGACCTTGAGTTTTACGTGAAATCCGAGCCATATGGACGTGAGTTTCTATCTAAAAATTCCATATCAAGTGGCCATAATTCGAACCACGACCACTTTGGTAACAAGTCAGTGACAACATTAATCGGCTATAACACCACTTCTTTCATTCTTCTCTTCTGATTAGAGCTAAGAAGATGTACTGCACAAAATAGTAATCTCTACCACCACTATTATTACCACCACCACCACCAACACCACCACCTTCAAGGGCTACAACCACTATCTTTGCTGCTCGCTGTTACATCCGCATCTCGTTCTCCTTCTGAAGAGCTCCATACACCTCTTCATAGGCTGATATCTCCACTTCTTCCCTAATGCTTGCCTTCGAAATTATTAGTGATAATGATATTGTGTCAAATAACGTCCAATAAATTTACTGTATAACCTGCCATTTCTTTTAACAATCTTCTGTCTTGCTTCACATCTCTTAATACTTCTCGATTTGCTCTTCTTAGAGTCCAGTTCGTTATTTTCATTTTGCACCGTGTGCACTTTTTGCTGCTTCAAGGTAGACTTTCTCCTGTTTTCCTAACCTCGAGCTTTTACTTCCGTAAGGTAGTGATTTCATAATTTCATGATTTCATAATTTCTGAGTTTCTCCTTCTTCTTCAAGAATGGGTCACTATGGTCCACGCGGAATCAGCATTTATTTACCTTTCATCCTTGCCCTATAGTTCTTCTTACCCGGAGGCCCCAGGTTCGATTCCCGGCCAGGTCAGGAATTTTTACCTGGACCTGAGGGCTGGTTTGAGGTCCACTCAGCCTACGTGATTAGAATTGAGGAGCTGTCTGACGGTGATATGGCGGCCCAGGTCTAGAAAGCCAAGAATAACGGCCGAGAGGATTCGTCGTGCTGACCACACGACACCTCGTAATCTGCATGCCTTCGGGCTGAGCAGCGGTCGCTTGGTAGGCCAAGGCCCTTCAAGAGCTGTAGTGCCATGGGATTTGGTTTGGTTTTCCAATAGTTCTTCATTCCAATCGATTGTTGTAATTTCTGTTCCTTCAACGAAGTACGTCGTGTTGGATTCTTCTCGTCTTCCTCAAATCCCCTTGTGTAAACAATTTACCTGATTACATTTCTGCCCTGCAGATTTGGTGATCCTAATTCAGTTGCTTATACTATTGTAATCTCGAACATTTTATTTGCAAACATGTATGTATTCGGTAAGTAAGTCAGTTGTTATTCATTCTTTACAAATCGCTCATAAATTGAATTCGTCACAGTCTAATTCTATCAGTAAGTTGAAATATATTTGAATATATTTCTGAGTTGAGTTTACGGTAATGTATTCCATTTTTAATTTTTGGCCCTAAGATTTTCTCATGATTTACCTTTCTTTAATTTGTAACTGTTCCTTTAAATTTTTATGATATAAATCGAGCATAAAGAGCTTCAGGTTTGATCATTGTTAAGTGATTACGAATTTTATTGTCCCAGGACAAACATTTTTTGTTATAAACATCCTTAATGTGTTGAAAGTCAATTTCTATTCTCTGGATTCTTGAAGATACTGATTTATTTACATTGCCATTTTCAGTAATCCATTCACTTAAATACTTAAATTCCTTTTGCTGTTGCAATTTTATTCTGATCAGAGGAAAGTTCAGGTAGAACAGTTTTGATACTTGTGATAAATTTAGTTTTCAACAAATGAGATTTTAAGTCCTAATTTTTCTGCTTGCTCTTCAAGTTTAGCAATCTCTTTCTCTGCATCAGAATTGTCTTTGGCAATTACTGCCTTATCATCGCCAAATACTAGACAGTCTATGTCAATACCTTTATTTTTGGTCCTAGTCGGTGTAATGGTGCACCTGCTTTTCTCAACTCTCTGACAATTTTTTTAAAGAGAACAGTTAAAAAGTAAAGGGGGAGAGCCCATCACATCGTCGTACACCTGTACAGTATTTACTCATCCTTACATCCATCCATAAACTTTATTTTAGCTTTCGTTTCAGTCAGTGTATACTTTATAATTTTTGGTCAAGTCTAAATTCTGTTAAAACATTAACTAGTGAGACGCGATCTATACTATCACAAGCTTTTATTAAATCGTCATAGGTGATGATATAATTTTTGTTAGATGTGTTTCGAAAATCTGCCATAATGTCTTTTAGAGTCACAATTTACTCTGCACATGACGTATTCTCTCTGAATTCAGCTTGGTATTCATCGATTTGCTGGTCCAGTTGATGTTCTGCACGGTTTAGTAGAATTTTGGGGAGCATTTAATGTGTGATCTGTAGAAGGGGAACCCCTCGATAATTGCTTGGATCATCTTTGCTTCCTTTTTGTTTATGGGGTATATTATCGCCAGTTTCCAATCCTTGAGGATCCTTTCAGATTGCCAAATGTCCAACATGATTTTGTGAAGTTTTTTGACCGGGCGAGTTGGCCGTGCGTTTAGGAGCGCACAGCTGTGAGCTCGCATCCGGAAGATAGTGGATTCAAACCCCACTGTCGGCAACCATGAAGATGATTTTCCGTGGTTTCCCATTTTCACAAAGGTAAATGCTGGGTTTGTACCTTAATTAAGGTCACGGCAGCTTCCATCCAATTCCTAGGCCTTTCCTGTCCCATCGTCGCCATAAGACATCTGAGTCGGTGCGACGTAAAGCAACTAGCAAAAAAAAAAAAATATTTAAGTTTCTTGAGGAAAATTTCCCCTGCATTTTTCCAAAGTTCTGCAGTTATTTTATCACCTACTGAGGCCTTGTTATTTTTTAATGATTGAATGGTTTCTATAATTTGTTGGAAAGTCGGTGGGGTTGAAGCTTGATTATTTTGATAAGTAAACTGAAACTTTTCCAGAAGAATTTCACTGTTAAGTCATTTGGAAAATTATTCTGCGAGGATTTTACAATTATCATTGATGATATAAGCCGTTTCTCCATTTACATTCACAAAATGTCTATGCATACTGTTCAAAATATTCTTTATCATAAATATCTGTTTTGTCAGGGCTATTCTTCTCTTTACCTCCATCATTCGGCTGTTTTCTTCTGCAATCATACTTCCCAGAGGGCAACAATACTCCTTCACTTGATTAGTTTTTGTGATATCCATCTGCGAACAGCATGCACATTGACAGTTTTGTTTGTTATTAGGACGGTTGTCTGTAACCGTGCAGACTTTTTCTTCTTTCTGTTCCATAGCGTACGATGTCGAAGCACACACTAATGTTGATGATAAAGGACTATTCCGTAGGAGGGATTGAGCTAACCTCGGCGTCTCCGAAAACCGTAAAAGTTTCTCTAATACTCTTCCTAACAATGATATCCTTAGTTTCGTTTTTCATTCACTCGATGTCTCATCATCACTTGCCCCTACACAAGATCAATACATCGAGCCAGTCCTCGCCCTAATTCCTTCAACAGTGCTCTGTCAACTATCAGATATTCGTTCATTAAAAGAGCCTAGGGGGACTTATGTTGCGTGCTTTCATTTGTCACTTATTGTCTGATCAATCTAACGTTCCTTCAAAATAACACTACTCGTGACCGAAATACCAAACTGGTAATAATTAACAACGCTAGAATAGAAACTGGATGGAATTATTTAAGGATTATCAGAACGATGGAATTAACTGTAATGAGTAAGTAATGGGAGGAACGCCATAAGGGCACATAAAAAGTGCCCTCACGTTTTATAACTTATATTGTGTCCCACAGCTCGGCTGTGAAATATACGCATTTCACAGCTTGGTACGTGACTTGAGAGAATAATTGTGAATTACTATATGGTCACGCATAAGGTAGCCAGATGCTGCGCCAATAACGTCAGAGCAAAGCGAAATTTTAGAAAAAAAGACAGACTTGGAATGTTTCAACGATTTGTGCGGAAGTATTCTTATTATTCCCGAATGGAGGAGAGAACGGTAACACGCATGCTCTAACCAGTGTACTCTTTTTTAGGGTGGAGAATGTCACCATATACTACCAAAACTAACGTTATAGTTTAATTAAATTGTTACATCACTAGAACGCATATGAACACGTTGTTCATAATAACTTCAGTAACCCTGGGTTCGGCCAAGCAGATGGGCTATGGATATTGTAGAGTTACTTGGTTTAAAATAACAACAACAACAACAACAATAATAATAATAATAATAATAATAATAATAATAATAATAATAAAAATCTTAGGTCCCTGTGAAAACAACAGAAGTATGGAAATTAAGATCTAATGATGAAATATACAGGAACATAGAAAACATAACAGAAACCATAAAAAATGAAATTGCAATTTTTCGGACATATATACTGTACAGAATGAATGATTCCAGACTAACAAAAAGGATTTTCAAGTACCTCTGGAACAAAAAGGCAACAACTAGCTGGATTCAAGAAGTAAGGAAAGATTTAGAAAGAAATAATATAAGAGAAGAAGAAATTATAGACAGAGAAATTTTTTGAAAGAGGGTAGTAAGTATGGAAGGATTCCAAGGAAGATTGAATAAGAAGCCTGGTGCGAAGTGGTTCGAGGACAGAAGGAAACAGCATAGTGAAAGAATGAAAGAATATTGGAAGGAGCGGAAGAGAAAACAACACAGTATGAAGAACTGAGTTGAAATTGGCACGTGGTCCTTAGCAGGCCTCATCGGAAATAATAATAATAATAAGAAGAAGAAGAAGAAGAAGAAGAAGAAGAAGAAGAATAAGAATAGCATGGCTCCAACTACCTTACGCAGTTATTTTGGACGCCATTTAGCCAACTTGCGTGTCGATTTGGATATTCTGTTTTACTCTAGAAGATGGCAGGCGAACGTAACGCAGCTGGGTGATCTATAGCTGATGGGTTAAACACCAAATGTATCACCGGAGATCTTTTACATAATATCGTACGGAATGGAGTGCTGGATGGTTTTTTTCTGCCTTTCCAAAATTTGACTTCTTGTGTAATATATAAGTAATAATAATAATAACGTAAATGTTTCCACCTTTTCAATACAAGGTTGGGAATTTATCGCTGATTCTCAGAGGGAGCTGTCGCACACATGTAATCAGCTGGATTGATTAACATTCATTACCAGGATCACTGCTTTCGTCAATTGGCCCGACGAGGTAGAGTGAAGAATTTTCAACCCTCAGACCAAAATTAACATCATTTGACGAGCTATATAGTCTAGATTTTAAATGGACGACGTATATCACGGGTTCGAACCCGGAAGACGTAGTCGGAATTTTGAAAATTAATTTGATACTCCCTGTGGTATGAAAAACTTGGCAAATTCACTCACTGTACGATTACGTTTCGAAATTAATTAAAACTCTAGAGTAGGTCGCGTAGTCAAGTTCTGATTCCTCTGCTATCTGTTGCAGTAAAATGTAACGTTCAGCTTGACACGCACATTGATTAAATGACATGAGATAAAAATACGGTAGCTGAGGCAAAACGAGCAATAGTATAAACATGCCGTGTGTATCCATTACCTAAATTTGAAGAGTTTATGAAAGGAAGGTAATTTTTTAAAAAGTACCAGAGAAACGGGCGAGTTCTCTATGGCAGGGTTTCTCAAACTTTTGTATCTGAGGCCCTCTTAGCATATCGCATTCATTTCCAAGGACCCTCTAGTCACAAACAGATATTTGACAAACAGTCACAATGAAACACATATTTGTAATCTTACCATGTTTGATTGTACTTATATAATTTAGGAGTAACATTTACTTTTCTGTAAATGTAACTTAATTTACAGTACATAAATGTACTTTAGATATGCATATAAATGATGAAACATTGAGACACTTGTTACAATAATCACAACAGTGTGGATCTGGAAACTTATTTGAGAAAATTCACTTGGCACAGTTGTTGTATCATTGTGACGGAGCGTGCTGTTTCCCAAACACCAAGCGTTTTACAAGCGTAGTCCGAAGATCAGCCTCAGCATTAGTTACATTTCTTTACTTCGTCTTTATTTGTGTGAGAGCAGAAAAGGTACACTCACACACGTATGTTGTCACGGAAAGCACTAAACGCAATATTTGCTTTCTAGAAAGTGTAGGGTATAGGGGATGTCATGGACCCAGAATTCGATCAGAGACTTGGAGTTGTGATACAAGGCCTTCACAAGATATTGCCAATTTGTGCCAATTTATCTGCAAAGAATTACATACATTGTACGTAAGTATACAACAGTGAAGACATATGTTCCTAAATTTAGAATAATTATCGATTAATTTTGTGTGTACAATAAAACTTCGCTCTGTAAATACTTACCACTTACATTATTATTGCGAACCACTTAGATTATCCCTCCCCCCCCTCCCTCATGGGTCCATGGAGCACAGTTCGGGAATGGCTGCTCTATGGAACTACTTGCTAATATTGATATACTTATCTCTCATGATTTATCTTTAGTAAAGTAAAATTGCATTCGAAGATAAGAGTAATGGAAGTGCTGGCAAGCTGAAAGATGCAGAGATACCATGATCTTTGTAAAGTGCTAACCGCAGCTTATTACGTATTAATCCCGCCATTAAAGGCACGAGAGGATGGTCTCACTGGAGCGCCAGCTCTTCTCGTAATGCAACTTAAGCCTTCTTAACGGGATATTGCACATAGAAAGAGCCCGCATCCACCGCACTGAGTTTTAACTACAAATTAATACACGCGCTTGCCAAGTGTACGGATCTGAAATACAAGATAAAAGACAAGAAGATTTATCGGACTATGTATATTGTTCTTCAAACCTTTCAAAATGGATGGTTTGATAGCTTTAAAATAATATAAATATGAGATAGAAATATATTTCCGCATTATACGCCCACTACGTTGCATCCTTATTTTAGATCGTATCATGAACAGGAAAGTAAAGATCTTTTGGATGATGTGTATTCATTACCTAAATTAGAAGGGTTTCAGAAAGGACGGTAATTTCAAAAAATTATCAGAGAAACGGGGGAGTTCTCTATGCAACTACTTGCTAAAATTGATAGATTTTTCTCTCATGATTTCTCTATAATAAAGTAACACATTTAAATCCGATGATGAGAGTGTTGGAAATGTTGGCAAGCGGAAAGATGAACAGATACTATGATGTTTGTAAAGTGCTATCCGTTACCATTTCAGAGGCTGCCTGGTTGACGCGGCAAAGGCGTGTTCGGTTCGCACGGAAGGAATTGAGTTCGATTCCCGGTCGGGAAGTTTAACAGTTGAACAATTTGAGAAACGATATTTCCACTTCCAGAGGTGCACTTGACCCTTAGGTTCATTCAACCTACACCAATAAGTAACAGATTAATTCCTGGGGTCGAAGGCGGCCGGGAGTAGAGCTAACACTCTGCCCCGCCAAGAGCCGAGGTTAGGGATAGTGGAAGCCTTTACCTTCTTTCCCTCCAAGGATCTTCATAGCCCGTACAGAGATTCATCGTAAAAAATGCACGATATTCTACACCTAAAAAAATTCCGTGCCACTTGTAGAATATAACGAAAAAAAGGGACCTCAACGAGCTCACAACTTACGAACTCGAGTTGCTACCATAGGTCCCCTGGCTGAGCCAACGTTGATTACACTTACTTGGGCCAGGCTCCTCAATTTCATCTATACTATCTGACCTCCCTTGTCCAACTCGTGTTCTTTTCCGACCCCAGCGGTTTTAATTTTGCGAGGCCAAAACTTTCTTTCATTTTCATGCCTTCCGCGGCCCTTCATTTTCTTTTGCTGACACCTTCACTTTGCGGAGAATCGAACCTCTTCCTATTTCTTTTCTAATTAGTGCTAATAGAGGATGGCTGCCAAGTTGCACTTCCTCTTAAAACAGTAGTCATCACCACCACCTTTCCCTGTGATGTTTCGCAATACTCCTTAGGCAAATGTAGGCAGAGTCTCATAATAAGTGTGTAATTTAATGTGGAACCGGGTGAGTTGGCCGTGTGGTTCGGGGCGCGCGACTGTGAGCTTGCATCCGGAAGATAATGGGTTCGAACGCCACTGTCGGCAGCCCTGAAGATGGTTTTCCATGGTTCCCCATTTTCACACCATGGTTTTCCTGTCCCATCGTCGCCTTGAGACCAATCTGTGTCGGAGCGACGTAAAGCAAATAACACAATTTAATGTGACTGTTGATATGATTGCCATAGCAACGGGAATATGCAATTTACATAGAATGCAAACCGTAAACAAATGCTTCTTAATTCCGAAAATCCCAAATGCCTCAGCCGGGATTCAAATTTAGTCCGCCTTTTTGAGAAGCCAGTGATTATGTCACTAAGGTGTTACACCTTTCTCTCTCTGTTTTCGATATAGTGTGGGAGTATATTTTCCACTATTAACCACTCCCAGTACGAATTATTTTGAGTGATGGAGAAAGGTATGCTTTTTTCGTGAAATATTATTGAAGTTTTCATCTGGAACATTCAACATTTAAATATTTTTCGACTTTCTGATGTTGGATTATTAGTGACCCTAGGCATCATAATAGGGAAGATTCAATGTAAGTTCGAATGAAAAATCTTACATTCTGTTAACAAGTGCATAAGTTTAAAGCCTTTAATCAAAATTTCATATTGAAAGGATATATACGATGTATCCGTGATGTTGTTCCAAACTTTCAGGAGTGATGGAGGACGGCAAATGTATCAATTTGAGATAAGGGACCATAGTACAGAAACATTCGAGTCATACGTTATCAACAATCCAAGTTGTTTAACTTCCGACCGTTCTTAACAGACAATGGGGTGTTGGAATTTCGTCCAGCATTAATTCTTTAACGTGCCGGAAGCCAATGACATGGGGTTGTCACCTTTAAGCACCCTTAAAAGCCACCGACCTCAGTCAGGTTTGAACCCGTTAACTTGGAATTAATAGACTAACGCCGTATCCACTACACCACTGCGCCCGGCAGTCAAAGTGAAAGCAAAAATCGGTCTGATATCCCCGACTGTACTGTACACTACATGTGTATGAGACACCTGTCGAAACTGAAGAGGATCTCTTGGTAAGAATTCTCGCTGCCTGCGACGCTGTTCAAACGACACCGGAGATATTCCAATGGGTATACGACAGAACTTTGTGCGACGATGCCATGCCTGCATTGACTCAGGGGGACTCCATTTCTAACATTTCTTATAAATGGAGCAGCTTGTGAAATTTGTGCAGGTAAACGAACTTAAATGAGTAGAATTTTGCTTAACTTTTGACTCGATCGCTTCCGGACTATGGTTCCTAATCTCAAATTGGCCCATTTTCCGTCTTCCATCATCCCTGGAAGTTTATAACATCATAACGCATACACCCTGTATATTTGGTTGTACAACTCCTGCAGAGGCAAAGAGGATTTTCGTGATGAACAAAAGCACAGTAAAATATAACATATGTAAGATCACAAGATAAATCTTAGGTGTAAGTAAATTAGAAACCTATTACAGAGCCCAAAATTATAAGCAAATTTCTTCAGTAAATATTTCTCGCGGGCGCTAAAAAATTATTCTTGTTTATAGTTTAGCTAGGAATAAGTAAACGTAAAGAATACCATACCTACACAGAATGTTTTCTTTTCATTCTAACAGAATTGGGGAAAATAAAATTGTTATACAGGTTAGTTGTTAAAATTCATGCTCTTATGGATTGCACTTTCTGGCCAACAACTGTCCCACCATCTCGCGTCTGCGTGTGGTATGCTACCATGCGCGCCATGATCTGAAAGATTCTTTATTTTATCCACTTCTTTTGTTTTGTTTGCCATTCTTTACTGCAGACGTCGGCAATGCAGTTCCAGCGGACGCCCTCTTCACACGTTTCAGGCGCCTGCCTTATATTTTGTAACTTTGTATATTTCAATTTAAACATGTTTGCTTGATAAACAACAGGCAGGTTGTCGGGTATAATTTGAATTTGAAACTTCTTCGTTATACAGTGCTAATATGGTGTTCTCAACGTAAAGACAAAATGGAGATTAACAGATCTTCGTGTTTATAATTGCGCACATTAAATTATTTGCAGTTACATTCCTGACGACATCAAGTTGGTTGCCAAAATTCACATTAATAATATTGGTATTTACGTAAATAAAGTTCGCAAATTGCAGATATTTATGTTTATACTCATTTGAATTAATATATTCATCAATCCGATTTTAAGAATCGGTCCCACTTTCTAACATGCCTTAAAGTTTGAGGGGCTCAAATAATTAAATCTGTAGAATGATAATTAGATTATAGTTTGTATCTGGTATACTACGTCTAAAGTACGGCTGTTCTTAGATTGTTACACATGAAATTAAAATATAAACTGAACATTCTTATATAAAAATAACACTTTGCATATTGACCCACAGAAAAAGATATTTTGGAACTCTTTATAACTAAAAGGTTTCCTACAGCCGACTCGCTATATTGTTAGCATTCAAAATGTTACGATGGTAATTACAGTTATTTTATAATCAACAATCAGGTTCCAGACATTTGTATTATGATTACCTATTTAGTTACTAACTTGCTTTAGATTCTGTTGCAGACCGATGCCATCGTTCTTAAGTTTCCTTCCAACTTTGTTTTCTTCACGCCTGCACAGTCAAGCGGCGCTATACACGATTATAAAGGACCTTAAAGAGTACCTACTCAATGTTTACATACAGTTCATAACTTTGTGTTTTGTTGCAGGTATTGATGAATTGTATCTAGGTGTCCGAGAAACGACAACATGAGCTCAGTCCAGGGTTAAAGCTTCAGGCAATGCCACACAGGCTTCAACTGTAAATACCTTCAATATCATTTGTTAGATAGCAGGACTCAAACAGTTCTAAACATCGTGATTTAGTCCTGTAATTTACATACAAATACGTTCCAGTTTGACCATGGAATTGAAATATTGGTAAATTATTATATGTCGTTCTGGCACGGGAAATAGACCACGGTTGTCGATCATGCCATGTTCCTTGATTTACACTGAAACAATATCTGTCTGATTTATTATGATCGGGTTCTTATGAAGCATGTTATTGCCAGAGAGTTATTATGGAGTGACATTAAATTTATCTTAAATGTATGACGTTACAAACCGTGTGAATAGAAGAAGCAAACTACAATGATTGAATTTCAATTATAGTAAAATAAAAAATAAGGAAAACCGTAAAACCATGATTGGAAACAATATCTGTCTGATTTATTATGATCGGGTTCTTATGAAGCATGTTATTGCCAGAGAGTTATTATGGAGTGACATTAAATTTATCTTAAATGTATGACGTTACAAACCGTGTGAATAGAAGAAGCAAACTACAATGACTGAATTTCAATTATAGTAAAATAAAAAATAAAGAAAACTGTAAAACCATGATTGTCTTCGGAGGATTTTAAAGTAGATTTTCTACTACCTGAAACTTTGGCACTACGTGGGATAGAATTGCTACACTGCTCAGGTGTGGTTTTTGAAGGTGTTCACATATATCAGTCTCTTATCGGTAGATTTACCGGCACGTAAATTAACTTCAGGACAAAATTTAATCACCTCCACTTCTCTGAAAACCGCAAAAGTAATCAGTGCGATAAAAAATCAGTAACATCAATTTCGTTTGAAAATACTATGATACGCTAATTACATGTGATGTAGCTGTATCTTAATGACACATATTAATGTACTGCTGTTATGTAACTGTCTATTTACAACTAACCATATCGATTAATTTCGTACGCAGAACCCTCCTCAAGCTTTGAAACCAGCAATCTAAAATGGCAGTTATGGCTATAATTAAATGGTTCATCAAGTACTAATGATCAAATAATCTAAAACGCGTTTTCATTAATAAGAAATAACACTCGTGTCTATTTTGTTTCTTGCTGTTACTTCTGGAGCACATACTTTGTTAATTACCTAATGTGCTTCCTTTTGATGTTAAAATCCTTAAACCGCAGAGATGCTCCGTGCTGGCCAAGTGTTGAACTGGCGGGAACGCTCATGGTCGACGTACAGTATATCATGACTCTCATCTGTCACAACAGTCAAGAAGATTATCCTCCCAACTCCGTAGCCGGATATTTTTTTAACTATATTTAGTAACTTCTGATAAAACCATTAAAAGTGTTTCATTAATATCGATATTTTCATTTCAATGAGTACCTGCATCTTATTAAGATATATTTCTTATAAAGTTTGTTTGTTTTCAGATTTTATCAACATAGGCCTACTCCTGGCTGGTATACACACGGTCTTGAACTAAAGCGTCATAATTATCGATAGAGTAAACACTAAACATCCCCCCGTCTGTAACCCATGTGGAGAAGTACACCCGACCTACGCCCGCAGATGTAAAGATCGTCCCGCCCCTCCTCTTGATAACCCCGAACTCCTCACACCTATCCGCACAGTCGATTCACCTACTAGTCCCAGTCGCTCTCTTTTCCCATCTCCTACCGTCGAGGATTTAATCCGATTCGTCGCCATAGATCTCCACAATATTCACCCCAATCACTGTCCTCTCGTCCTAACATAACGACAAGCTGCCGCAAACCAAACCTTCAATGACAACTTTCGAACTTTACATTCCGGCCTAAACACTCTCTTCCATTTCACACCTTTGGAAACTCGTATTTTAATACTGTCCCTCATTCCGCCCCCACCCCTAACTCTTCTCTTCAGTGAACATTCCAGCATCCAGTCAGCAAACAGAACAGTGATGAGGAAGAAAGGTCCAGCACCACATCGTAGGCCCTCTCCAATTGCTCTTCGCTTTCTAGAAGTATCACCTATCGATTTCTTCCTTTATGAACTGTTTAATTCGTTCATATCAAGTCATGAAGTTTTTCCACATCAGAACATAAGTATATTTCTGGAACAACGCTCATTCTCAGGGTGAAAAACTTCTAAATGATAATGAAGTAAAATAAAGTTGAAAACCCCTTAGTCAAAAGGCCTATCCCCCTCTCATCTCCTACTTCTTCACATCCTTTACTCACCTCCTTCCTCCATCAAATCTCCCCAATCCACCCGCAATTCTTGGCCAGACAGAGAGCGTCACCCTCTAGGTGGCCCGCTCCACTCCTTCAGAGTGGGGAATAAAAACATAGAATGAAAATACAATAGACCCACTAGATTAGGCTTCGGTTTAACAGCGTCTAGTTTTACTAGTCTTACAGCTCTACATTCTGGAGGCGAAGGGTTTGTCCCCATTGTCGGCTGTCCTGAGAATGGTTTTTCTTTCTCCTGCACTAAGGAAAATGTCTGGAAAGATACTTTTATAGGCCACGGCCGCCCAACAATTACCTCCACTGCACTTCAAATCGCTGCTTCAAATCTCTTTGGCTTGAGAGAAGGCGAAACCTATAAGGACGGCCGGCGTACCACATCAGGGTGCGGAATGAAAACCACCAATACAGGACACCTGGACCCGAAGGTGATTATAGAGAGCCTTCCGGAATCCCACCGGTGGCTGGAAGAGAACCCGACTAGCTTCATCGAGGAACTGGTCAGTCTACTAGGACGGATTAACCTATCGGAATACATCTTCTTTCAACTCATCACACCGCGGTTAAAGCATTTTTTTGTTTGCTATTTGCTTTACGTCGCATCGACACAGATAAGTCTAATGGCGACCATGGGATAGGAAAGGCCTAGGGATAGGAAGGAAGCGGCCGTGGCCTTAATTAAGGTACAGCCCCAGCATTTGCCTGGTGTGAAAATGGGAAACCATGGAAAACCATCTTCAGGGCTGCCGACAGTTGGGGTCGAACCCACTATCTCCCGAATACTGGATACTGGCCGCACTTAAGCGACCGCGGTTAAAGCTTCAGTGACATACTTACAGATAGAACTCAATAAAATAACAAACCAAACCCATGGCGCAAGAGTCCCGAAGGTCCATAGCCTACAAGGCTAAAGGCCTGCAGATTATGAGGTGTCGTATGGACAGCACAACGAATCATCGAAACATCGGAAGATGAGGTAAATATTATCAAAATGTGTTCTACGTTAACGAACGTGATGCAGACGCTCAATTCCACCTTAACAGACCAAATTTCGAAAGTAAATGGCAACATCTCAGGAGTTGATTCACGAGTTAATTCCACCTTAACGGAAGTAAATGACAAAATTTCAGACGGAATTCTCATGCTAAGTTTTAACCGGATAAATATAACAAGCGTACACGCAGGTTTTCAAAGTAGAACAGGGCCCAGAATCGAAAATTTCAAGTGTAGATGCTAAAATTTCATCCCAAATTAGCGACGTCACTAATCGATTAACACAGCAGTTATCGGGCATCAGGTCAAAACTGGTAAAGGTTCAGCAGATCGATAGTAGGGTAAGCCAGCTGGAAGGGGACATCTCGAACCTTAAGGAGGAGGTGGAAACCCAGGTTTCTGGCATAAAACAACAGGTTGAGGGGAGAATTTCTACCGTCGAGGGAAATTTTGGAAGCCGTACTTCTGCTGATGAAGGAAGGTTAAAAATCGATTTTCCACCATCAAGAGAGATGTGCAGAATATAGAGAAAGCGTCCTTTGCGCAGTAGAAGATAGATTGACTCGAAGAGGATCTATCGCCACGCCTCTAACCCCCTCAAACCTAACCAGCAATACAGGACACGTAGACCCGAAGGTGACTATAGAGAGCCTTCCACAACTGCACGGGCGACTGGAAGAGAACCCGACCAGCTTCATCGAGGGATCGGTCAGTCTACTAGGACAGACTAACCTCATCTTCGTTCAACTCATCGCAGCGTGGTTAAAAGGGCAAGCCACTACTTGGTGGAATAACTTGAAGGGCTTAAATTTAGATTGGGCGGACTTAAAGAGCGAATTCCGTGTTAGGTTTAATTCCGAAGGGGTGAAGAGCTCTGTGAAATGGAAGCTACTGACTGAGGCACAACCCACTGGCATGAGAGTTAGCGCGTTCGTCTTCCAGAAGTGCCAACTCTTCAAGCGGCTACACCCGGAGGGAAGCGAAAACGAGACCTTAGCAGACGTCACAGAGCTACTCCACGATGAGATTTGACCCCTAGTGAAAGTATCACAACCGAGATCCTTTAATGATCTGCTTAGAATCATCGCCCAGCTGGAAGAGGCACACAGGAGCAAAGCTACGGAAGAGACCAGCTCGGTTAGGAAGTGCTACCAGTGCGGAAGAACGGGACACCTGAAGAATAAGTGCCAACCTTGACGTCGGAGAAACTAGATCCGGCTCATTTTGGATTAAGGGGGATGGGACCGGGAACAGGTGTATGCATCAAGACCTGACAGACAAGCAGCCTTGGACAAGCAGGAGAGGGATGGGTCAGATTGTGGGTAGAACAGACCAATCTTGACCAGCGATCATCCTGAGGATAGGCAACGAGAAATTTTCAGCCATACTCGACAGCCAAGCAAGTCGTTCGTTTGTCAATGGGACTGTTGCCAGATTACTACCACCTATGAAGTCTCACCATCTCGGAAGGGTAGTGGGAGTAGCGGACGGGGTTACCTATACCATCCAAGGACAGACTAACCTAACCGCTCAATGCATGGACCTACGTATTACAATTCACGTTGCAGTAATTCATAACCTAATACCTGCCATCATATTAGGCCATTACTTTCTGGTAGAATACAAGGAGATCCTAGACGAGGCCTATACAGCTCATGAAGTTTTTTGGGAAACTACAGACACCTGACGGTCGCCTGGTATGACGGAACTCTCCGGACTGGGAATGATGCGGAAGTCGACGTAGACCTGGGAGATATCCAGTTAACGCACCTTCAACCAAGTGAACAAGAGCAGATGAGACGACCCTCAAAGGAATTTCCGGAAGTCATCACCAATAAAATAGGTCGGACTACCACGGTAATGCACACCATTGAATGCGGCACTTCCTCACCCACCAAGCAACGTCCATATCAAATCAACCCGGATAAGCGCAACTTCGTCATTCAGAAGATTCAAGAGATGGAACGGCGAGGTATCATCGAGCCCTCTAGATCCTGGTTGGCTTCACCTATCGTCCTGTATCAACTGTGTGTGGACTTCCGCAAATTGAACGAGAAGATCGTAAGTGAGGCCTACCCCATGCCTGACCTGAAATAATCGTTGAAACAAGTAAGTGGGTCTAGGAATTTTAGCATGCTGGATCTCAACTCCGGATACTGGCAAGTGAAGGTATAGGAAATTTCTAGACCACTGACCGCTTTTATGACACCGAGAGGAGTGTACCAGTTTACAGTAATGCCTCTTGAACTGAAGAATGCTCCTGCAACCTTCATGTGACTGATTGATAAGGTGTTGTCAGGATATGTTGGAGATTTCTGACAAATGTATCTCGATGACATTTTAATTCACAGCAAGAATTTCCAAGAACACCTTGTACATCTGAGGAAAGTGCTAGTACCACTGAAGATTCACGGAATAACTTTATAACTCGTGAAATACCACTTCACTCAGTCCCGCGTGGAATAACTTGGTCATGCCCTAACATTTGAAGGCTTAGAAAGGCAGACCGGAAAAGAATCGAGCTATCGAAGAAGCTGAGTGCCCACTGACCAAGCGACGAGTACGTCAGTTCCTTGGCTTGTGTGGATGGTATGGCAGCTTCGTGCCACACTTTTAAGAGAAGGCAATACCACTCACCGATCTACTACATGAAAACCGCCCATTCCGGTGGACCAGCAAGGAAGAGGCAGCATTCCAAGGTATTAAGGCTGCGATATGCAACGCTCTCGGTCTAGCCCATCCCTACCCTGAACGGAAGATGTGGCTGCAGACGGACGCCAGTGACTCAGGCTAAGGAGCAGTGTTATTCAAGGAGAGCAGCGACGGTGGAAGGGACGTCATCAAGTACGCCAGCAGAAAGGTATCTATCACCGAACAACGCTACTGCACTGCCGAGAAGGAAGCCTTAGCCGTGGTGTGGGCCATGGGCAAATTCAGAGGCTACTTGGAGGGAAGGAAGTTCCAGCTCTACACCGATAACGCTACTCTCAAATGGTTGAAGTCGGTCTCCGGCTCAAAATCTAAATTGATGCGATGGGCTCCGTTAATCGCAGAATTTGATTTCGATGTGTGTCACGACCCAGGATCGACGAACACAGGAGCAGACAGTTTATCTAGGCACCCGGCAATGGAATCTGAAGCTAGGAGCACCATTGTTGAGAGGAAGTTCCCACGAAAACACCGGAGTGAGCTCAAGGAACCTGTCCGTATGACCATCAAGAAGGAATTTGAACTGGAAGTAATTAAACAATTGCAAGAACAAGGCAAGTCCTGTAGGACCATGACGCAGTGGATTAGGAGACAGAGCACCGATAGTCGACTTGTCCCGAGGGAATTCAAAATGTGCTGTAAGAACTTCCAGCTTGACGGAGGACTTTTAATGTACAGATCACAACTCTCCGACACGCCTGCAGTAGTGGTGATCCCTAGACAGCACACGACGGACATCTTCGAGGAGTTCCACGACAGCACTAATGCCAGACATCCAGAAGGTGAAGAATCCTACCAGTCTATCCGACGAAGATTCATCTGGGTCAACATACTGAAAGACATCCTGGACTATGTGGAGTGGTGCTACATCTGCGCGACCACCAAGACGAGCAACAGGAAGGCAGATTCCAGTCAACGAGGAAGACGGCCGCAACGCCCTTGGGAGGTCATAGTCCTGGACTTGATGGGTCCTTACCCTAAAACACCACGGAGTAAAACAGGACTCCTAGTAACCACCGACCTCTTCACAAGATGGACTGTGGCCTTTCCGATACCAGAAGCCACGACGGGGCGCATCCCCAGCCTTCTACATGATGAGTTTTTCAGCCGATACGGTTATCCACGGTGCATTCTGTCAGACTTCGGGAGTCAGTTCACGTCAAGGAAGTGGCAGCAATGATGACAGAATGTGGTGTGGAGCACTGGACTACCCCTATCTACAACCCAAGGGCCTGTCCAACGGAACGATGGAACCAGGAGCTGAAATAGATGCTACGGGTCCACCCAATAGACAAAGAACATCGACTGTGGGACCGTCAGATACCGCAGTCACTCTTTGCCATGCGACAACGCATCAAACATGTCACTGGCTATTCCCCAGCGGAACTGTTCCTTGGTCGTCAGCTATACGGCGCCGGCGATTGGGAGATTCTTCCACCACCCATTTCTGATCAAGATGATACAACTGTTTCTCTAGCAGAATGGCAGCAGCAGCAGCAGCAGCAGGACATCGGGGAGAAACAAGCTTTGGCCGAGAAGAGATCCCTTACCCAGGTCAAGGCTCAAGATGTCGAGGAGACCCGGACCTTCCTACTAGGCCAACAAGTACTGCGACGTAATACTCATTCGGGACAAATATTTCAGGTTCCCTATGGGAATCAACATCTATATCATACTGTGACGTAACCACTCAGTCAGTAATAAGATTGGAGGGTTTCACGCAGGTCTCGCACCTAAGTGGGTTGGTCCCGTCGAGGAGGATAAGCAGCTGGGCCATATGGTCTACTTACTAAAGACCAACACTCCTGTCAAGGTCCACGCATCGGAGTTGCGGCGAGACACCCAACCGCTGGGCATACAGAGTAAGCATGGTACTGCCACGAGTCCAAATGGAGGAGAGGCTATTAATAACACAGCCAAACCTGGTCATCGTGAGTAGAACGCATCGACTATCATCGAGAAAGAGGCTGGCAGCGAGGCAGTACCAACCTCGGACACGGCACGACCCGTTCAAGATGAGCAGAGCACATCCAGCGACGTCAAGGAAGAGAGAAAATACAATCTACGACATAGGCAAAGTCGGCGAGTGTGACAGACTCTTGAAATTGTTTCGAGTTATAGGGGGGAGGGGTATTGACGCAAGTGTAATAGACTAAGATAACTTGAAAACAATATTCTTTAACTCATGGGTAAATAACGCCAATATCGAGCTCGAATTATTATTACTATTTTCATGAATATGATTATTATTTTTATTATTACTATTATTATTATTATTATTAATATTATTATGATTATTATTACTTGTGAGGTATGGCTATGAAGTGTTTACATCTGCTTTACATCTGCTTATTAGTATTAGCATTATTATTTTCGTAGTCGGAGGATCGTATTATTTATGAGGTTATGTCGTGAAACTTTTGCTGTGTATATAGGCGTATATGAGTTTAGTTAATGTATGAACATGTAATTAATAGTATATAATTTATTATTACGTGTATATATGATTTATAATCCACTACATTGTTGTGCAACACATTGTAATATCCAGAATAAGACTAGGTACGACGAGAACTATGTAGAACCTTCCTTAAGTTACAAATATGTATTAGGCACTCTAGAGTTTACAAGAAACGGTGTTGTGTAACATCCTTCTAGAAGACTGGCTAGGCAACATATATAAGAGGCAGTCTTGATAGTGGAGTTGAGTTATTGTTTAAATGGAACTGTTTTGACGAGACTTGTCTAGAAATCGTGCTAGTGGGTGTTTGAAGTATGTGAACGGGTTTTGTTGAATTGGTAGTTGATATACATCGGTTGCTGTCTTCTCATTCTTCGTGATAGGCAGTTGTTCAAAATGGTGGTTTATTGATGTGTGTGTTTCAAATGTATAACAAATTGTAATAAAATTACGGTGTACAACTGACAGCATTTTATGTACGCCTTTGTGGATTCATCAAGGCGATATTCTTGGCTTCCTAGACCGAAGCCATCATCCCACCGTCAGATAGCTCCTCAATAGTTATAACTTAGACTGAAGGGACCTCGAGGCAGCCTTCAGGTCCTGGTAAGATTCCCTGACCTGGCCAGGAATCGAACCCGGGCCTCCGGACATGAGGCAGGCAAGCTACACCTCCATCGTGAGGCCGACATTAAAATAAGGTAAGATATATTTTTAAAACGGAAATTTTAGATATTTAATTATTTTCTAAAACCGGTAATACAACGGTAATTAAGATACTGGAATGAAAATTATGAACTCGCTTACACTCGTTTCATAAGCACACTCGTGTGTTAATAAATGCCATTAAAGGCTCGTTGTATATTATTATTAATATTATTATTATTATTATTATTATTATTATTATTATTATTATTACACTGACTGACAGAGCAAATGCAACACCAAGAAGGAGTGGTTCGAAAGGGGTGAAAGTTGGGGAAAAAACAGAGTCGGCACGGAAGAATAATTGATGTTTATTTCAAACCGATATGCAGGTTACACAATGCGCACGGCATCGACTCAGTAGGATGTAGGACCACCGCGAGCGGCGATGCACGCAGAAACACGTCGAGGTACAGAGTCAATAAGAGTGCGGATGGTGTCCTGAGGGATGGTTCTCCATTCTCTGTCAACCATTTGCCACAGTTGGTCGTCCGTACGAGGCTGGGGCAGAGTTTGCAAACGGCGTCCAATGAGATCCCACACGTGTTCGATTGGTGAGAGATCCGGAGAGTACGCTGGCCACGGAAGCATCTGTACACCTCGTAGAGCCTGTTGGGAGATGCGAGCAGTGTGTGGGCGGGCATTATCCTGCTGAAACAGAGCATTGGGCAGCCCCTGAAGGTACGGGAGTGCCACCGGCCGCAGCACATGCTGCACGTAGCGCTGGGCATTTAACGTGCCTTGAATACGCACTAGAGGTGACGTGGAATCATACGCAATAGCGCCCCAAACCATGATGCCGCGTTGTCTAGCGGTAGGGCGCTCCACAGTTACTGCCGGATTTGACCTTTCTCCACGCCGACGCCACACTCGTCTGCGGTGACTATCACTGACAGAACAGAAGCGTGACTCATCGGAGAACACGACGTTCCGCCATTCCCTCATCCAAGTCGCTCTAGCCCGGCACCATGCCAGGCGTGCACGTCTATGCTGTGGAGTCAATGGTAGTCTTCTGAGCGGACGCCGGGAGTGCAGGCCTCCTTCAACCAATCGACGGGAAATTGTTCTGGTCGATATTGGAACAGCCAGGGTGTCTTGCACATGCTGAAGAATGGCGGTTGACGTGGCGTGCGGGGCTGCCACCGCTTGGCGGCGGATGCGCCGATCCTCGCGTGCTGACGTTACTCGGGCTGCGCCTGGACCCCTCGCACGTGCCACATGTCCCTGCGCCAACCATCTTCGCCACAGGCGCTGCACCGTGGACACATCCCTATGGGTATCGGCTGCGATTTGACGAAGCGACCAACCTGCCCTCCTCAGCCCGATCACCATACCCCTCGTAAAGTTGTCTGTCTGCTGGAAATGCCTCCGTTGACGGCGGCCTGGCATTCTTAGCTATACACGTGTCCTGTGGCACACGACAACACGTTCTACAATGACTGTCGGCTGAGAAATCACGGTACGAAGTGGGCCATTCGCCAACGCCGTGTCCCATTTATCGTTCGCTACGTGTGCAGCACAGCGGCGCATTTCACATCATGAGCATACCTCAGTGACGTCAGTCTACCCTGCAATTGGCATAAAGTTCTGACCACTCCTTCTTGGTGTTGCATTTGCTCTGTCAGTCAGTGTATATTCGCCCGCATTCCACTCCAGGAATTAACCTGGGTCTGATCACGAGGAGGTATTTCCTGCATTGGTTAGGCATCTCGGCACTGAATACATTCCATTAACCTACGATAACACTCGCGAATATCTCATATGCTTCTATTACTACGATCACTCATACCTGGATCTCAACAAAATAATTTTAATCCATCGATTATTACTAGTAATTTAAACAGATTATATTAACATTTAGTGATTGGTTCTTTAAATATTAAGTTATGTTTATTTGTAGAATTATGACAAGACACGCGCGCGTGTGCGTGAGTCGAAACAATCAATGGTTTTTTCGGCTCATGTGTCCATTAACCTGAGAACGGCGATTCCTTTCTCTTCAAATAACATTCGTCTGTTACCTGTCGCCTTCCCCTACTTTTTGTGAAGAATTCTACATTCTGTACATGGATATAGAACTTTCTAGCGTAAGGTCACGTAAGTCATTATTCGCAAATATGCTCCGTGCATATTTTAGGCTTTGCTTTGCAATGACACAGACAGGTCTTATGGCGACGAGGGTATAAGGGAGGGCTAGGAGTGGGAAGGAAACACCTGTTACCTTCATTAAGGTACGCACTCAGCATTTTACTGGTGTGAATGTGGGAAGCCATAGAAAACAATTTCCAGGGTGCCGAAACTGGGGTTGAAACCCACTATGTCCCTAATGCAAGCTCACAGTTGCGCGACACTAACCGCACGGCCAACTGGCTCTATTTAAGATATCGAAATAAAGGAGCAGTCTTCTGAAAGAAAGAAGAAAGAAGAAACTGTTTGAGCGGAATTCAAACCACACAGTTGGGTCACAAAGTATAAGGGATTAAATGTCACCTTCTTTAAGCAGTCCTTCGCTAAATGTCAACTGGACTTGAAAGTAACATACATTAGCTACAGATAAATCTTACTTACTTACTTCACTGAGATGAATAGTGACACTCCCGAATTTTTAAAAGTCAGAGTTCAGTTCCCTTTTGGATACGGGGCGAGGGCGGAATGATATATAAAATTAAACGAAAATAGTGTCGAATACATAGTTGTTTTCGGGATCGCCGAGGTTGAATTGTACACTCCGGATTTCTAGTATCAGGAGACAAACCACGTGGGGGTAAGACAGCCCAGGAACCCTTACGGGTGGGGGGCGAGGAGGATCAGATATACATATTAATGAAAATAGTGTCGAATCCATATTTTTCGGGGTCGCTGAAATGGACAGCGACACTCCGGAATTTTTTTAAAGTCCAAGTTGAGCCCCCTTTGCGGTGGGGGCGAGGGGGGATTGATATATAAAATTAAAAGAAAATAGTGTCGAATACATACTTTTCGGAGTCGCCGAGGTGAATTGTGCACTCCGTATTTTTAGTATCAGGAGATAAACCACGTGGGGGTAAGACAGCCCAGGAACCCTTAGGAGTGGGAAGGGGAGGAGGCGAGTGTGTGAGATATTAAAATCATCGAAAGTAGTGTCGAATCCATACTTTTCGGGCTCGCTGAAATGAATAGTGACACTCCGGAATTTTTTAATGTCCAAGTTCAGCCCCCTTCGGGGTCAAGGCGATGGGGGTAATATATAAAAATAATAGAAAATAGTGTCGAATCCATAGTTTTCGGTGTCGTTGAGATGAATAATGACACAACAGATATTTAATATCAGGAGACAAAGCAAGTGGGGTAATACACTCCAGGAACCTTTAGGGTCACTGGGGCGAGGGGGCTGAGATATAAAAATCATCGAAAGTAGTGTGGAATCCATACTTTTCGGGGTCGCTGAGACGAATAGCGACACTCCGGAATTTTTTAATGTCCGAGTTCAGCCTCTTCGTGGTGGGGGCGATGGGAGAGTGATACATTAAAATAAACGAACATAGTGTCGAATCCAGAGTTGTCGGGGTCACTGAGATGATTAGTGAGACTCCGGATATTTTATAAGTCCAAGTTCATCCCTCTTTGTGGTGGGGGGCGAGGGTGATTGCGACATAAAAATAATCGAAAATAGTGTCGAATCCATAGTTATCGGTGTCGCTGAGATGAATACTAACACTCCTCTTTAGGGTGGGGGAGGATGGAGTAAGATATAAAAATTATCGAATATACTGCCGAATCCATAGTTTTCCGGGTCGCTGAGATGAATAGTAACATTGGATTTTTAAAGTCCAACTTCATCCCCCTTCGGCATAGGGGGTGAGAAGGTGAGAAAATAAATTGTCAAAACTGACCGAGATAGTGGACGTTTGTATGTTTCAGTATGACTTTCAAGTATGACTTACTACCTGGAAAACATACTTTGGGAGTAAGACGCCCCTAGAACTACTAGGGAAGCGGGTGAAATATGTTCCATATTAATGAATGAAAGTCAATTTGGAGCGATCTCTTTATACTGCACTATATATTAAGGCATAAAAATGAAAACAGGCGTGAATTAATGAGACCATTCTAGGAGTCATCGAAACTTAAAACTTGGTACCAGACAAGCTGATGAGTTCAGGATCTCTAGAAAAATGTAAAATTCTCAAATTTTTCTGAGGGGGACACACTGACAGTTTCAAATCTGCATAAGAACACAGTCGGTGATATTTATCCAGAACGATAACTTATAGGTTTCATTGGCTTAAAAGTTTCCTGAAATCCTAATTTTAACCCCCTCCCCCATATGAAGATGGCGACACAATCTCCCAGACGAGTCAGAAAATTGAAATTTGTCAACATTATAGCCTTTTTTGTACGTTAAATTTGGCTGTATTTCTGGATTTACCTAAACTTTCCACTTTGTACACGTATAAATGATGGTTTGATTCACTTATAGGAAAGATGGGATCATCAAATTCTACACGAATATTGGCCCACCCAGTAGCCGTATGTGAGCCAAATTCTATGTTTGAAGCTGTCGCATAAGTATCTGAAAAGTAATTCACTGTCTGAAAACACAAAAATTTCACCCTATTCAACGTTTCTAAAACACTTTTTACCTTTAAATTGATGAGATACGAGGAAATATCATAGGGCCAGCCATTGAGATCGCTAAATGTGGCCAGAGGCATCTTTTCGTACAATCCGTTTTTCGATATGGTGCACCGTTTAGCAGCAGTTATTCTGTAAATGAAGGTGAACATACATATACTTCTCTATGTCGATCTACATTTATTCACTTAAGTCGATTTGTAGCGATCTAGAAGGGGTGTGTCTGACATTGTAATTAATACTTTACAAATCAATAGTGACTGTCAGCAGGAGGGCGTTTGCTTTTGTAATCAGTACTCCCCACACCGACTTTAACTGGCAGTAGGAATGTGGTCCTCCTCCAACGCCTGTGTGCCATTGTAATGAATAATTCCCGTGTCGATTTGGCTAGCAGACGGCAAGGGAGCGTGCATTTTTTCAAAACTCCTTTAGCTGATTCTCTTTATCATTAGGTATAGGTGCCCCCTTTCAAGTGTGCCCCCGATTATTCAAAAAATTACCCATCAAAATGTGACTGACGTTACGCATAGTGAATTGCGGTATACAAGTGGACCTGTCGTTATCATCACAACTCCGCAACTCACACTTTACATTGGAAACAACGTCTGCGAACCTCCCTATGCTGTTTCTTGGATAACGTCAAGAGACATGCAATGTAAAAAAACCTTATTCACTTCATGTACAGTAATTTACTTCGATATCCGTATACAATGTAGAATACCGTAGCGAAGCACGGGTACATTTGCTAGTTAGGTAAGAAGCGACTAATTTAACGGTGTGTAGAACATGCTGTTGTTCAATTCTATCAAAAGTTATTAAGTTTCGAAACTGATTTAATTTTCTATACTTCAGATAACAGCTTATAGTGAATTGTGATGCAGTACACAATTTAAAATGTCTTCACCGTACATAACGAGGAAGTAAACTAAAGAGCGCAAGAAGAGACGGGCTCAAGTTACTGAACGGTTAATTAAAGTTCCTAAACTTCTGCTGAACGGAATGGAGCATATCGGAAAAGTCTGATTGAAGAAGTTAGCTGGTGAACATCCTACGACATTACAAGATTACATTATATTTTATATAAGAACGTCAGCACACGTAATGCGTGTCACCACAAGGATCCTGAATTTTACAAAGACGCTGGTAGATGTAATGTCACAACTTGGGAAAAAACTATATTTGTGTACAAATATAATTAATATTGGACTTTACGGAATGCAACACATTCATAGAGGATTATCATTATTATCTTATACTTGGCTTTGCAATATGAGAGTGACTGAGGTATGAGCGATGCTAGTAATGCCATTCCTTATGCAGCCAGTCCCTGGTATGAATGGTGTGAAACTATTGCTCATAGGGTCGGTTGGTACATGCATTTCAGTGGGCTTGGCAGACTGATATGTAATAGCAACTTCTGGCTCAGTGAGGACTAAACATACACACATGTTTTTTTTACAACACAGAATTTTCCCAGATAATTTATTTCTATGCTACTCTAGTTCGTAAGGACAATTAGACAGCTCTCACCAGAATGTTAAAACAAAATTCGTTTATGATGAATTCAATTTCTCCAAACGCATAATTAACGATGGAAAGAAAGAAAACCATACCAACACTTATTTATAGATACAAGTATGTTATTTTAGAAAAAAGCAAAGCAAGTTAAAATTTTCAACTATTTTTAACACTTAATCGTGATTTCGTATAAAGTACGTATTCGAAAAGTACATGAGTAGATTTTCATTTCGGTTGTTTTAATAGATGCAGAAATTCTGTTCTCGTAAAACTGAGGTTTGTCCGTACAATCTGCACCTCTGTAATTAAGTTATATTAAGGCATAAGAGGATGTACATAAAGGCATTCCACATGAATAAAACTACTAATACTTGCCTAAAATTGACAAGAATTCAAGGTACTCTTTAAACATTCATGGTTCTTAACACAAGGAAGAAAATCATAAAGTTTAGACGTAATTGGAAATAATTACAAGTTCGTTACAGATATTAGTTATGAGAAATTGATAAGAATATATGAAAGAAATTGTTCGACTCACCTTCAGCACTCCTGGACATCGGAAGCAGTAACCGCGGTTTCAGATATCACACCTTCCCATCCAGAGTTTCAAATTATTCACTCAGCTTCCAAATTCATACTCACGGATACCCCACAACCTGAAAAAATATATAATATTATTACATTATTTACATATGTACCGGGAGGTACACCCCAACGCCACGCATTTAAACCTTGCGCCTAATAGAACTCCTCTACTGGAGAAACCGTGAAAGTGAAACTAGACCAACTTATAAATTTACTCAGAAGATGTCACCACAGAAATCTGATGTAATTTTGTTATTGTGAAGTTTCCTGAACTGACTGTATTTCTACTTGTTTTGTTTGCCATTCATCAAGAAGTTTGGACTTTCTTCCATAGATGTCACTACAAAAAACTATGATCATGCACCCTGGTGCGAAGTGAAAGAACTTTTGATTTAAAGAAGTTGTGTATTCATAAGTTTTATTTACTAATTGATGTTCATTTATTTTTGGGTAGGCAATATTTATCTTTTCTTTCCGCCAGTTTTGAATCTAGCCAATCCCTAATTTCTATAATTACTTTTCTACACAGTCTTCTTCTTCGATCCTGAGAGTTACTTTTGAAATCTACCAATAAAATTCTGTGGGTGTGTCTTGATTATTCATGAATGATCTCAAACGTTCCCCGAGGGTTTATAAACTGCGGATTTTCTCGTCTCTTGGCCACTTGATCGTCATCTTGAGTGTGTGTGTTAAAGCAGGAGGCGGGAGGCCCCTTTCATCAGGCAGCAGTTCTTCGACAAGGTAATGGCCACATAACATCTTTATTTCCTGCTAGCTCCGCAGTTTAACCTGAGGGAATGGTCCGAATCATTAACTATGTAACCAAGTTTTGCTAACAATGTAACTTTCTGCCAGCTAATGTAGGAACTTCATAAAATCTTTAACTGTAAATCGGGGATAGAGAGTGATGTACCCTCTCGAGCTCCCCTTCATTTTGGTTTGAGGTGACTACGTTTGTAACTGGCTTTCTTCCTTTCCGTAATGCGTTAAAATATCATTATACGAGTCACCTCAGTAGTTTGGGAATAGCCCCTGTTTCACCGGCCTAGTGCCCTTTAGGTTTTAAGTGCTCATATCTAGGAGTGCAAGCATTCGCCGCCATTCATTTTGTGTTCGGGTCATTTATTTAACCGTTTTTCCTTTTACATGAAGGCCCAATAGGTTGGGTATTAAATACCCATGTATAATCATTTTCCTATTGTAAGTTGTGCCTTCAGAGGCCAGAATTTGTAAGTTGATGTTGCCTGAGAGCCTGTTAGCTCTTTTTCAAAGTAAGATTACTGTATGCCTCTTGAAGGCTAGATCTTGTATTTTGGGAGCAAGTGCTCCATGAATTGAGGGATTTCTGCACTTGGAGTAAATTTGTGCTCTTTTGTAAATTTGAGCTAGGAGCTCAAAAATTGTAAAGCGAGGGGCTTGAAGCCCAGATTTTTTAACTGTCACTAAATTTTGAATTTTCTTGTCTTGTCTAAAATTGGTCGTTGTACCTGACGTTTCATTGTTATGAAAATTTGCTAAGGTTGAATTTAAGAAAATATAACCTTCAGTTTAAGTTTTTAAATTCTTTTCTTAACATTGTTGTTAGACCCATTCATCCCGGCACCTTCTTTTATCTCTGCGGGCCACACATATCCCGGAACAATATAAATTATAAATAAACTATTTGGAGTTATGGAATTTCATAGCCCGCAGTGTTTCAGAAGACGGGGACTAGTAAGTTCTTTGCGTATGTTCACTGCAGCAAGTGAGGTGTATTAAAGACTAACTATGTAACATAATCATTTGGCTGACTGCGTCAACACATTCTAGCCTAACATTGTCTCAGGGTATCACGATATTCTTGATTCCAGAGCATGTAAAATGCTCAGAATGGTAGTTTACTTTGTTTCGTTAGTAATTCATGTATAAAACTAGGGTATCTCAAGAAGCAAATACCACCAAATCATTTTGTACATACGATGGGCTACACCAGTTGAAAAATCAACATCTTCCTTATAATATAGTGATTTTCTTTAATATTTTATACTGATTTTGGCTTGAAATGATGTTACATTGAAGAGAAAATACGGGTTTGCAGTACAAAGTCACAGATGTAACACACTATAATTTAAATACACGTCATATATCAATCCATTAAGGCATTTTTCTGCTAATATGGCTGCTACCAAGCCTGAGGACCTGAAGGTACTGGAGAGTCATATGTTCAGCATGACGGCATCTACAGCGTGACGACCGGGACCTCTGTCTCTCGTATCAGACAGCTCGTTAATTGGTCTCATGAGGCTGAGTGAATCATATTGCAGGTCTCAGTTCAGAAATGAAATCCTCGGCCTGGCTGGGAGTCGACCGGGGGCCTCCATATCAGAGGCAGACACGCCACCAATACACCATCGGTTATCACGTTAGAGATTGATTGATTGATTGATTGATTGATTGATTGATTGATTGATTGATTGATTGATTGATTGATTGATTGATTGATTGATTGATTGATTTGGTCATTCCTTCATTCATTCATTCATTCATTCATTCATTCATTCACTGATTCATTCATTCATATCCAGTATTCACTGACTATGTAACTCATGCGATGCCCTACAAATTTACCTCGATCTGCTACGAGCCTTCATTATGACCATCTACAGTAGTCTGTATGTACGCCTACTTAATACAGATCCTTATGCAGTTTCGTCTTATTTAATAAATATTTATAAGTGTTTCTGCAATTCCCATCTTTTTTAGGAATCCTTAGATTCCTGCCCTTGCTTTTGATCTTTCTGGGACTCGTCGGGAATGACCAGTACCTAAACAATTGGACTCGCTGAAAGTTTCTTTAAATATCACATACTATCATTTTTCACCACATTAAAGTTTCTTCCATTGATACCACAATTTCCCGTACCATTTTTCTTTATCTAGATTCCTGCGAACGCTTTTCTTCGTTGGGCGTGTTTCAGAGCCATCGACAACAATGGTTCGTATGATGGTATTGTTGGCTGTCCCCTTATTTCAGTGTTCATTGACAGGGATTTTGTTTGTACGTTATTTTGGTGGAAAATAAAATCGACATCCTGCCCAAATTCTCTCCTGAATTTCAGAATTGAAATATATTGGAATCTGTAAAATATATAGGATGTGAATTAAAAAGAATCGTTACTAATTTGTTAAATTGTTTCAGCGTTCTCCTCTTATAGGTTTTACCATCTGTCGCTTTTCACAACTCTGGTGCGAACTGTGTCGTATATGTGAGTTGGCCCTCTTTAACTGCCTGATGACACTAACTCCGTGGGTAGGGATGAGCTCACTATTGTGTGTTTCTGTTGTGGTTGATAGTGTGTTGTACTCTGTATATATGAGGAGAAGTGTGCATGGATAAACACAAATACCCAGTCATCGAATCAGATTAATTAATCAGACGCAGTTAAAATCTCCGATACGGCCGGGATTGAAACCAGAGACCTTCTAACAAAAGGCATCGACGCTGGCAATTCAGCTAAGGAGTCATTTATCAATACATTTAATAATTATAACCACAAATTAGTCCAATTTTCTACACTGATCTAGCTGTAGTATATTTGTTATAGATGCTTCTCGTCATTAAATTTAAATTAAGCAGTACTATATCAAAAGTTATGTTTTGTCACATTGACCACTTGCATAGAATATTATGGACAATGAAGTAATGTTCAGCATTGTTTACACGTTTTAGAAAATAAAGCCACTTATTTTGAACTGTTGAAGTAGAGTGCGTATACCTGATCAGGTATCAATTTCCTACTGGTATTCTGGCAAGGGGTTCATTGTGACTATCACCGTCATGACTAAGAAACCTGTATTAATTAATTTTGTGCAGCGACAGCATCGTTTCAGAATGCGTCATTCATCGTCACTCAAGATATTCTGCTGCATTTGAAAAGTGCATTAAAGTGCACTTGTTCCTCAATATTATAATATTTTTATCGTAAGACATATCTAAGCCCTAAACTGTTACGCACTTTTAGAATTAACTACTACCGGTACTTATTATGTAATATTTGCTCATTGTCTGTTTCTGGACAATTGACTCCTATTTGCCTCGGAAATTTTATCATGCTGTAACTTGTGGTCTCCTTTTCTGTCCTGGCTAGGAATTGACCATCGTAACTGTTGTGGCTGGCTAACTTTTCTTGGCAATGGTGTAGGGCCAAGAACATAACTCTCCATGCAGACATTACTAACATCCTTCCTGCTTCCTGAATCTTCCTCTGTAATATATAGGTGTTCTTTCTGGCAAGTGGAACTCTGACCACATTGAATTGCCACGTACTTTTAAAGAAATTGCAAAGAAATGTTCCACTGCATTAATTCACCTGACTATTTTAAACACTATAAAAGTAGTAAGAAAAATGCCACTCAATAATCAAAGATGCTGATAAAGGAGATCCGGGTAACTAAACAAAGAAAATAAAAATTCAACCCTCTAACTGCGAAGAGCATGAAATATAAAACCCTCCTAGGTCCCAGTAACCTAATACCATCGGAGTCGGAAAAGAATAAGAGTTCACAATGAGTGGTTGGATAATAATTCTTGTAAACGAGGGAGCTGACACTAGTAAGCGAAAGCAATGTGACGCTCTGCTAGAGCCACTGGTAGTTACACCTTTCATTTGTATATTTACGAGAGGCGGGGGATTTTATACAACCTCTCTCTATATATGATTCTCACGAGAAGAATGAGAGGACGATAATTATAATAATAAAACATTCATTAAAAGATCGAGCGTTTTCTCTTATAACAATATACATTTGGGATTTTGCACTGTGCATCAGTGTTATGCACGGAATTTTTGAATATTCATGAAGCTGAGTTGCAGAGAATGAACCGAACTATTATCACACGCTTGTCTGCAAGTTTGAGGGAGAGCACTTACTGTAATGGGGTTTGATTACTTTTCTATTTTTCAATCGGAATATCCATTCATGGAAGTTGATGGGATTTCTATGGTGTATGGGAATGGTATGTCGGCGTCCACGCTTTCGTTTACCGACAAGCTGCATACAGGAAGGACGGTAACCCTCGCGGGACTTAGCCTGTACACCTACACAGTTCAAAAAATTAGGCGAACATGTTTTTGAACGTATGCTATGCTCCATAAAACAATACCTCATACGCAGGTATATTACCAACTAACCCTTTATTCTTTACCGTTGAAGTATACAAATGAACATCAATGGATTCGC
The DNA here is from genome assembly GCF_040414725.1 of Anabrus simplex. Lineage (NCBI taxonomy): Eukaryota > Metazoa > Arthropoda > Insecta > Orthoptera > Tettigoniidae > Anabrus > Anabrus simplex. The sequence continues at coordinate 300,045,390 of NC_090267.1, forward strand.
GGTTCACTTTCAGAACACAAACGGAAATGTCCAAATAGGGTCGAAAACAAAGTAATAACTGTCCCATTCTCTAATGAGAGCCTGTTCGAGGTATTAGAGAGTCTGTGGTGGAACAGGACGCCCGCGAACACTTATGTCAAGCCTATCCCACACATGCTGGATGGGATTAAGGTAGGGACTCACTGCTGGCCATTTTATCTCTTGAATGCCCAGTTCTCGCAAGACAGCTCTGGTGGTGCGCGCTACATGAGACCTGGTATTGTCGCGCATGAGTATGAATTCAGGGCCAACACCGTATACAGCAACCAACACATGCTGTAGCAGTATCTGCTCGATGTACCCCGCAGCGGTAAGATTACCACGGACGACGACAAGATCAGTACGGCCATCAATACTAATGCCACTCCACACCATCACAGAACTTTATCCGAATCGGTCACCTTCCTGAACAACATTTGGCACATACTGCTCACCACGGCGTCTCCATACACATTGATGTCCATCACGCTGTGTCAGGGGAAATCTGGACTCATCTTGAACAACACAGGTCTCCATTGGCAAAGTTGCCAGTTGACGTGGGTACGGGCATACAGAAGGCGAGCTGCGGGATGTTGCTGCGTTAAACGGGGCACTCGAACAGGATGTCTGGGTTGTAAGGACACTTTTCTTAACTTGTTCCTTACTATCTGGTCCGACACCGTGACTCCAGTGACCCTTCTGAGGTCTTGTTGCAGTTCTCTCGCAGTTGCTGAACGACGCCGCAACGCACAGATGGTCTGATATCGCTCATCCTGTGGGGTTGTCATGTGTCCACGATCTTGTCCAACCCTCCTTGTGAACTGGCCTGACTCATTATAGCGATTCCACAAGCGTTGAATAACTGACGGAGAGACATTGAGATCCACAGCAACACGACGAAAAGTCCATCAATCCTGGATCAAAGTGACGGCCCTTGCGATTTGAACCTTGTTAAGATGTCTCATGGAATGTGCTGGGTTACGTACAAATATATCTTTAATACTTTTATGTCTGATTTATTTTCATCGCTTAAGCTCGAAAATTATAAAAAATGTAAGTTGTTTTTGCGAAGTCAACCAACGGTGAGCATCGCTAACATGAAAGTGCTTTTCAGTCGTCATTACAACTACCGGTAACTAGCTGGCGGCGGTGCTGTTTGTTGTGATTATTTTACTGTAAGCTGAAAAACAGCGCGGTCCTTCTGCCTTGCTGATCAGAAAGGTAATGAAAACGATCGAAGTTAGAAGAAAAACATGAAGGAACGGTTCCTCGAGGAATGGGGGAAAAGAGATAAAAGGGAGATCTGGAAACCTAATTCTGCAATACGTTTGTATCACTGAGTCACGAGAAAATTAAAAAGAAAAACCAAACCTCATGGCGCAACAACCTTGAAGGGCCATGGCCAACCAAGCGACAGCTGCTTAGCCCGAAGAGCTGCAGATTACAAGGTGTCATATGGTCAGCACGACGCATCCTCTCGGTGGTTATTCTTTGCTTTCTAGACCCGAGTCGCCATCAGGAGAAAACTATGTACCTAAAACTTATCAACAGTAATATTACACTGACAAACAGTTGTTTGTTGAAGCATTTGATGTCTTTCCTGTTGCTACTCATTTCCGCTAGTTGGCGTTATTGCTGTAAGTTAGATATACAGAAAATACCCCGTCAAAGACGCGTCGGACAGCTACACTTAAGAAGATGGAAATTGCAACACCATGAAGGCATTGGTCGTTTGTGTAGATTTTCGAGATATTGAACGATACCATATAGGTATGTAAACGATCAAAGTTTCAAATCCATTGGATTGTTGCTACAGGTCTCCCCACGTGATTGGTCGCGGAGGAATCAACTCCAGTATACGGACTCTGGTGTAGCGTAGTTGACTTGCAGTCTGTGCAGTGAAGTGTTCCCCGTCGAACACGCCTCGACGACAGAGAAGAGCACGCTATCAAAAACTATCGCCGTTTGAGAGGGCTCGGATAATTGGGCTGTGTGAGGCTGGATTATCGCTAAGGACTGTCGCTGCACGTGTAGGCCGACGGGCATCTACGGCAGCAGTGGTCAAATGAAGGTACCCACACTCGTACACCTGGCACAGGCCCAGCGCGACAGACAACTGTGAGAGAGGATCGCCGCATCATTCGGATGGCCCGGATGGAACCCCCTGCAACAGCAGCGCAAATTCGAGCAGCTGTGGCACCCCACGTTACACAACAAACAGTGCAGCTAGCTTACGAGCCCGTGTCCCTTCAGAAGGTATTCCATTGACCCCACAACAGCGACGTGTAAGGCTGGCCTGGTGTCGAGAAAGATCGACGTGGGTCGACGAATGGCATAGGGTCGTCTTTAGTGATGAATCGCGCTTCTGCCTTGCCCGCAGTGATCGCCAGAATCGTGTGCGCCGATGTACCGCGGAGAGGGGCCGCCCAGATCTTATTGTCGAGAGACACACAGGACCAACACCAAGCATTATGGTCTGGGGAGCTATTGGCTGTAATATGAAATCATAATTAGTGCTTGTTGAGGGCACTATGAGTGCTCGACAGTACGTTGATAGGGGTACTCAATCCAGTGGTTGTCCCTGTGATGGCGAACATTGCTAATGAGATGTTTCAGCAGGACAATGCCCGGGTTCACACTGCACGCATCTTCAGAGAAGCTCTCCACGACATCACAACCTTAGAATGGCCCGCCAGATCCCCGGACCTCAGTCCTATTGCGCATGTGTGTGGGACATGATGGGTCGACAACTGGCCAACAGTCCTCATCCACCCACAACTCTGGAACAACTGACCCATGCAGTGCAGCAAGCATGGGCCACAATTCCTCAGGAAGCGATCCAGGGCCTTATTGACTCCATGCCTCGACGAATTCATCAATGTATTGCAGCTCGTGGTTGGCACATCCTGTATTGATTGTTGTCCAAACTTGCGGTCAGAGGGACCTGAAAGTGTAATCATCGAAGCACAACCGAACACTCGTCCTGCATGTTCAATTGCAGCAGTGTAGCACCACTCCTCGGTGTTGCAATTTCCATTTTCTTCAGTGTAGTATAAAAGTAATTTATACTCAATCACTTTCCCCTTAGTGTAAACATTGGCACGGATTTTTCTGAATAATATTGTTAATGTTGGTGAAAACTGCTAACAACGCAGTAGAATGCACGATTCCAACAGTTCATCAGTTAATTAATGTTTGTACTTAATTTTTAATGCAGTTCATTTCATGCTTGAAAACATCCTAAGGGAAAGAGCTATATAATGCACATTACACAGCTACCTGTTAGGAGATATAGTTTTATATAACGATGTATGTTTAACTTAATCGAGTTCTTGCTACCCAGGATTTTATTTCGCTATCACATTGTGTTTTTCAGACTTTAAACGTGTAGGTATCCCATTAACTAATCCTGTGATAACACTGGCTGTCTGTCACATCTATTAAAAGAAGCAGAATAGGTATATTTATGCAATACAATTCAAATAAAGTGATTCATATCAATACTTTTCTATGATAAGCATTGGTTAATATTTCACCCTCACTTAAAAAGGTAAACACTTCTTTAAATATATAACTCCGTTGTAACTGATAACTCAATGCGAAATTGTCCCCGAACCTTCCCTCTCCTTAGAGGAAATACTTAGTTCTTTCAGTAGAGTAATAAATTTACTATTAATAATTCATTATGTGCAATCAGTATAGTAATAAGAGGTGAAGGATCATTACGAAAAATGGGCAATACCGTATTTAGGAAGCAGTGACAGTGGTCGTTTAAAAACTATAATATATTTTACACAATTGATTTGTAGGCCTATCAGTGCTGGTTACTGTCATGTATCAAGCAAGCAGTGCGCAGTATTGGCATTCTGGACTTTTATGTACACTCATGCTTGCGCGGAATGACAGGTCTCATTTTAAATTTATCTTTCTTGGAGAATTGATACGGTGTTGAAGTAGATTTCCTACGAGCAAAAGAAAGTAATTTTAGAAACTATAAATGGGTGGTGGCAGGAAAATACGTGTTCGGGACAATAACTTAATTTTACTTAAGATGGAATTTACTGATAAATGTATTATGAAAGTATGAAAATGTACACGAAAGACCCAATCCGTCGTCGAGGAAAATTGAGTCAAGTCTCTGCCGGACTCTATGCGTTAAGATTTGTAATTTGCCGTCGACCTAAATTATTCAGATAATTAGATTTATTTTCAGTGAAAAATACAGACTGTGAGCTTTCGTCAAAAGGCTGGTATATTTTTCTAATTACGACGGATTTTAATCGCCTCCTACGTCAGAAGATACCCTGGAAGTATTATATGCCTCCAGCCACAGAAAAAATGTCCACAGTGTTTACTCAGAGACAATGTAATCTGAAGCTACTAGTTTTTATGGCTTATAAAGTAATATTTAATACATCATCTTTTTAAACCAATAAATTCTCGAGAATTCTTTCTCTTATTAAACCAGCAAATGCTGAAATTTGCGTTACAAGTCCACTTCCTGTTAGGTAGGACAATAGAATAATTCGGTATTTTTGTTAACAGTAACATATAAATTAAGATTTTAACTATTCTGGGGTGGATCATCCTTTGGTGATTTCAAGGCCTCTTCGGGGATATATTTCAGCGGGAGTACGCCACACTGTACAGGCTTCTACAGCACCATCGTGTGCCTTCTTCCCCGAAAACAGCATACCATAGTGTTACACCGTGGCCTGCACGATTGCCTGATTTGTCATCCACTGAAAGTGATCAAACGACACTTGACGCCGCAGATCACCCACTTGGTGAAATTTATGTATAAGTGAATAGAGCTGGATTTTCTGTATCACAGCATACATTGGAACACTTACAAGTGATGACCTGGATACAATAACAGCGTTAGTGGATTTAAGTTGTTTTGAGAAACAGGACGCGAAGTTTTAAATTTTATTAACTAAAACATAAATACAAATATAAGGTACTATGTTACATAAACAATCAGATAAGACATTCTAAAGTTTGTACTCAATTATCTTGAATGGATACAAGGGTAAAATTAGTTAAATTTTCTCAGTATACGCTGTTATTGCATGGAACTCCGAATACTACATAAACTCAGGTTCTAAGTAGTTACATGAACTGTATTGTATTATATTTATTGTATTTATTCTTGAACATAACAGGCGTTCAGTCCCAAATACATGTTCACAATAAAAAGATAATAATAAAAAATTTAAAAACTTACAAAAACAGGAAAAAGGAACAAAGGAAAAGAAAAACAACAACACGAGACTCTCAGGGCGTGCCATGAGGTCCATCAGATACTCCGGAAACGTGACACTCCCTAGGGAGGATCACCACAGTAGTCATCCTCAGTCCCTACATGCCATGCTCATCGACCCCGCTGGATAAAAAAATAAAAAATAAACGACTGATTGTTCGGCCATGTCATCATCCCTGGTGAGAAAGAACCGCCCTCCCATGATGACACGACCGGCCCTATCCGTGGGGCCCGTAAGACGCCCCCAACCATCCCAATCAGATGACAGTGCAATTGCATCAACTGAATATGGATCCACTATGATTGGAAAATAGGTCTGGATGATACATTGAATTAATTAACATGATTTTATTCAGTTTAATTATTCATTTCACTCAGACATTGTTACAATCGGAATCACATTCCGACCTTTCAGATTCACGGCTCACACACAAGACCTTTTCATTTTCACGTTTTAAGTACTTAGCTAAAGATAGTATACCGCCCCTTTTTTGTGCCTTCACACCTGGTTTATCTTCCAGTTACCGGTGTTTTCTCTTCCATTTTTCCCTCTACACCTAGGTGTAAAACTTCGATCTACCTCCTGTTCATCAATAGATACATCTGGTTCCTTGCAACAATAGCGTAGCGTACGCCGTTCATTTTTGCAATCTCCTTACCTCTAGAAGCTGCGTACAGAACTAAGACATAGCTTGTTGGATAACAGAGGGTTCAATGATTTTCAATATAATGTTTATGCAATAAGAGCATAAGTAGACTAGTGCTGTTATTGTAGCCAGGTCCTCAATTGACATTGGTTTTGGAAATTAATACCTATAGTAAAGGCTGCTGAATTTCTTGGACTAACTGTGGATGAATCACTAAAGTGGAATAATCATGTCGAATCCATCTGTGACAAACTGATCCCAGCTATCGACATTCTAAACAGACTCAAATATCAAGTTTCTTATGATTTAATGAAAGATGTTTTCCAAGCACTAATAGAGAGCCATATATGGGCTTGTTACGTTCTTCACTAGAGTTGTTATATTGCATAAAATGGCACTGAAAATACTTTTGAAATTTCCTCTGTTAACTACTACTGAGCCGGGCTGAGTGGCTCAGACGGTTGAGGCGCTGGCGTTCTGATCCCAACTTGGGAGGTTCGAGCTTGGTTCAGTCCGGTGATATTTGAAGGTGCTCAAATACATCAGCCTCGTGTCGGTAGATTTACTGGCACGTAAAAGGAACTCCTGCGGGACAAAATTCCGGCACATCACCGTCTCCGAAAACCGTTAAGATAGTGGAACGTAAAGCAAATAACATTATTGAAAAATCCTACTGAACAATTGTACAGGTTATGCCATGTTCTTTCACTTGATAGGCTGCAACAGGAATCCTCAATGCCCATGGTGTATAAAATAATTACTCATACTATGGCACATTTAAACACATTATGTAAGCCTAAAACAGTAATTTATAATTGCGAATAATGCAAGATATATTAGTCTAATAATGTCCACTGTGCAGTAATTCATTCATTTAAATATGGATGTAATGCATTGGGCATTATTCTGCTGGTCCCTATAATAAACTTCCAAAAGAAATAAAGAACACCTCTTCGACACAAATAATCTAAACGAAGTTAATGAACTGCCTTAATTGTAGAGTTTATACTTTTTGACATAGTCAATTCCTTTTTTTGTATATTTAGTTGTTTGTTTTCTTGCTTGTTTGCTATTCCAGTCTAACAGTATGAAGTATTTAAACAATATATAATTGCAAACAAGAACAAAAAACGATATGGTAATTTAAATAAAAGCATTCTAAGGAGAACAAACGCTTAAATTACTCCTTTTCAACTTACTGAATTCATTTAACCGTATTGTGCTGTGAGATACTTAGCAACTGAATAGAATAAAGTAACTGCCTGTATGTAATTTTCGCTCCGTTAAATTAATTGAATCTGAAAGCTCCGTCTGCGGATCACAGTAGAGTGTCTGGCCCTGGGTCCGAAGGTTGCTGTCTCAAACCCAGGAGAGGTTATTCAGAAATATGAAGGGTGTACAATAGTCCATTTAACACTCCATGTCGTACGATTGTAAGAACTCCGGTACATTTGGTGTTCACCCAAAAATATTATTTAAGTCTTGAAAATAGACTATCCGACAGAGATTAGCCTGCCATTGTACAGAGTAAAACAGAACGTCAAAATAGTCTCGGAGACAGCCTAGATAATATCAAATTGAAATGCTTGCATACGGTGGCTGATGGCGTATAATAATAATAATAATAATAATAATAATAATAATAATAATAATAATAATAATAATAATAATAATAATAATAATAATTGTACCTGGAGGTACACCCCAAAGCCGCGCATTTAAATCTAGCGCCTAAAAGAACTCCTCTACTGGAGAAACCGTGAACTTGAAACTAGACCTACTTAAAAATTTTACTCACAAGATGTCACCACTAATATATGATATAATTTTGTTATTGCGAAGTTTCCTGAACTGACTGTATTTCTACTTGTTTTGTTTGACATTCATCAAGAAGTTGGACTTTCTCTCATAGATGACACTACCTAAAAGCTATGATCATGCACCCTGGTGCGATGTGAAAGAAATTTTGATTTAAAGAAGTTTTGTATTCATAAGTTTTTTAATGATTGATGATTTATTTTTGGATTGGCAATATTTATCTTTTCTTTCCGCCAGTTTTGAATCTAGCCAATCCCTTATTTCTGTAATTAATTTTCCGCCTATCACAGGCTTCTTCCTCGATTCTGAGTGTCACTTTTGAATTTAACCAATAAAATTATGTGGGTGTGTCTTGATTATTCATGAATGATCTCGAACTTTTCCCGAGGCCTTATAAACTGCGGCTTTTCTCGTCTCTTGGCCATTTGATCGTCATCTCACTAAGTGTGTGTGTGTCAAGCAAGAGGCGGGCGGCGCCTCTTTCATCAGGCAGCAGTTCTTCAGCAAGGTAATGGCCACCTAACATCTTACTTTCTTGCTAGCTCTGCAGTTTAACCCGAGGGAAAGGTTCGACTCATTAACTATGTAACCTACTTTTCTAAAAATGTAAACTTCTGCCGGCTAATGTAAAAACTTCATAAAATCTTTAACTGTAAATCGGGGATAAAGAGTGATGTACCCTCTCGAGCTCCCCTTCATGTTCGTTTTAGGTGACTACGTTTTGTAACGGATTTTCTTCCTTTCTGTAATGTCTTAATTTATTGTTATACGAGTCACCTCCATAGTTGGGGAATAGCCCCTGTTTCATCGGCCTAGTGCCCTTTAGGTTTTAAGAATTCATTTCTAGGAGTGCAAGTACACGCCTCCATTCAATTTGTGTTTCGGGCCATTTACTTAACCTGATTTTTTTCCGCAACGGCCAAATAGGTTGGGTACTAGATACCTATGTTTCAAATTTGTAAGTTGTGCCTTGGGGAGTGATTGTAATTTTCTGATATCGCCTTGAATAGGCTTGGAAAACTGAGAGCACGTCAGCTCTTTTTTTGTGTTGTAAAAGTGTCTCTGGGAGGCTTGATATTGTGAGTTGGGAGCAAACGCTCCATGTATTGAGGGATTTCTGCCCTTGAGTAAATTTGTGCTTTTGTAAATTTGAGTTAGGAGCTCAAGAACTGTAAAGCGAGGGGACTGAAGCCCAGTTTTTTTAAACAGTCACTAAATTTTGGATACATTGTCTTGTCTAGAATTTGTCAGTGTACCTGACATTTCATTGTTATGAAAATTTTGTTATTTAAGAAAATATAACCTTCAGTTTAAGTTTTAAATTCTTTTCTTGACATTGCAGCTAGACCCATTCATCCCGGCACCTTCTTTCACCTCTGCGTTCCGCGAAAAACCCTGGAATAATAATAATAATAATAATAATAATAATAATAATAATAATAATAATAATAAAATTAATTATAATTATAATAGAACCATTACTATTAACTCTCATGGTGCACTAGCCGTCAAAGTAAGCAATAAGTACTGTATAACCAAGTGCATACTCAAGACAAAAGAATAATTATAGAAGATGAGAAGGAATTTTCGTACATTATCTTCTAAGAGATTTTGTTAGTTGGGAAATTAATCTATAAACCATTGATGATTTACATCAGTGGTGAAGAACTCCAAAAATGAAGCACTGAAATGTGGAGAAGGCATCACATTTTCTTTTACAGGCTACGTACAGACACTAACGTCAACACCATTGAACAAAAAGTGGTGAATTAGGAATTCTTGCTTCCATGAGTAGTATTACGTATTTAAATAATATGTTTGTATTCATAGAAAAATTAAATGCATGTGTGGCTCAGGCGGCAGCGCACCGGACTCTCACCGCTGCGTCCCTTTGTTCAAATTCCGGTCACTCCATGCGAAATCTGAATTGGACAAAGCTGAGATGCGACAGGTTATTTATTCTACGGGTACTCCGGTTTTGGCCATCATCTTTCATTCCAGCAACACTCTCCAATATCATTTCATTTCATTTGTCAGTTATTAACCATTGCCCCAGAAGAGTGCGACAGTCTTCGGCAGCTTTCACAATTCCTGTCCTCGCCAGTAGATAGAGGTTTCATTTATTCCATTCCTGACCCACTCGAACGACTGGAACAGGCTGCGGATTTGCATAAAAATACAAACAAATTTAGAGTAAATACGCTACGTTATACTTCAAGATCTGTCTAGTGTAGGTGTATACATTCAAACTGACTTTATTTAAGAAACCAAGCAAGTTGGCCATGCGGTTAGGGGCGTACAGCTGTGACCATGCATTGAGGAGATATTGGGTTCAAACTCCAGTGTTGGCAGCCCTGAAGATGGTTTACATTGGTTTCCCATTTTCACACCTGGGGCCGATGACTTAACAGTTAGGCTCCTTTAAACAACAATCAGTCAATCAACATCATCACTTTCACACCAGGCAAATGCCGGGGCTGTACCTTAATTAAGGCCACGTCCGCTTCCTTCCTACTCCCAGCCCTTTTCTATCCCATTATCGCAAAAAGACCTATCTGCGACGTAAAGCAACTAAAATATACATTTATAGGGTGGTCGGAAACAACGGAACCGGGTATATGAGCGATAGAGCGTTGGTCATACTGGTAAGTAATTTGAAAATAATTATGTCGATATTTCGCGTCGTTGTCATTTTAAAAAACTGCTGAAGTCAGCCAATGAGATCGCTTCGCGGGTGACTTCAGATGCGCTTTGCGATGCGGTGTGGCTTATGACCGGCTTGAGAGGGCCAATAGAAGAAATGAACTTCTCCGGGGGAGACGTCCCTGCTGATAGGCTCGGCCCTTAGCAAGCACGCTACAGTGACATTGGCTAAAAACCAAGGTGTGTTAGTGTTTGATGCTCATTCCTTGGTATGGCTTTCAAGCCCGACCAAGCCACGTGCAGATTTAACAACATCGCCTCGCAAAGCTGATTTGAATTTGCCCGCGAAGCGATATGATTGGCTAACTTCAGCAGCTGATAAAATAACAATTACTGTCTTATCAGTATAACCAACGTTCTAACGCTCATATACTCGATTCACGTTGTTTCCGACCATCCTGTATGCGAAAAATTCCTCAGCCTGTTTCCACTCATTTGACCGGGTCAGGAATGGGGTGAATGAAGCCCCCATCTAGCGGCGAGGATGGGAATCGTGCCGGCTGCCGAAGTCTGTCGCACTCCTCTGGGGCAATGAATAATGACTGACAGATGAAATTAAATCATATTGGAGAGTATCTTCGAATGAAAGATGACAGGGAAAATCGGAGTACCCGCAACAAAACCTGTCCCGCCTCCGCTTTATCCAGCACACTGCCTGCTCGATCTGCATCCGATGGCTGCTTATACTGCCTGCTCATTACAACATTTTAACATGGCACTAAATGAAACACTCCGTTTACGAATACCCACAGCAGGTGGCAGCACCAACCGGCTCCAGACCTGTCGGAATGAAATAGCGGGAAATAGAATAGACTGTACTTGTTTTCAGTGAAAATGGTGTACTGCTGCGTGCCTTTCTGCAAATCAAAGAAAGGGAAACCAGAATGCCGTGATATTTCATTCCATGATATACCTTCAAGTACACAATTGCGTCGAAAGTGGTTAAGTATTATATCCAGGGAAGGAAACAGCAAGGGAAGTAAATGGATTCCTTCTGATTATTCCGTGGTTTGCAGTCTACATTTCGTAAATGACGATTTCAAAGTGACCAGCAAAACGCGAAAATTAAAAACAGGACCTGTACCCAGCCCTTTCCCTGATTATCCAGCTTATACACAACCGCTAATTTCAGCGATGATTAAGAGAAGGGATTCAAGCACAGAGACGTCTAACAAGAGCTCTTCAAACACCATTGCAGAAAATGGTAAGCGTAAGATTTGAAGTATTACATACTAAGTAATATAATATCTGGGGACACTGTACTGTTAATGTGAAGGTACAAAACAGAATAATATGCTGCCATAGATTCCATTGTCCGCCTCTGTGGTGTAGTGGTTAGTGTGATTAGCTGCTAACGCCGGAGGCCCGGGTTCGATTCCCGACTCTGCTACGAAATTTGAAAAGTGGTACGAGGGCTGGAACGGGGTCCACTCAGCCTCGGGAGGTCAACTGAGTAGAGGTGGGTCCGATTCCCACCTCAGCCATCCTGGAAGTGGTTTTCCGTGGTTTCCCACTTCTCCTCCAGGCAAATGCCGGGAGCTTCCTTCACCCTTCCTTGTCTATCCCTTCCAAGGCCCCTGTTCAGCATAGCAGGTGAGGCCGCCTGGGCGAGGTACTGGTCATCCTCCCCAGTTACATCCCCCGACCCAGAGTCTGAAGCTCCAGGACACTGCCCTTGAGGCGGTAGAGGTGAGATCCTTCGCTGAGTCCGAGGGAAAAGCCAACCCTGGAGGGTAAGCAGATTAAGATTCCATTACGAGTCTTTTGCCAGCAGTATAAAATCGTGTCAATATACTGCACTTTTTATTACTATTATTATTTACGCAAGTACGGCCTATTTAGTTAATTGGTTAATTCCAGTGGCTCGGGGGCTGGGGGGTGTGTGTGTGGCATCTTCAGCATTAGAAATCATCCTAGGTAGGGCTTTCATCTTCACAGATATGCAAGTCGCCTAATAGGCCGTCTGTTATTATTATTCCCTGAGTATGTACTTGATTTACTGGAAGATTTTCGTGAGCCCCCTGAGTTAGTGTGTGTCACTTCGGAAACTGCTTACCAGGGATTAGTGTGTGGTTATTTAGTGCGTGTAATCGAAGAAAAAACAGAATGCATCACGTGCTTCAATAACGTTTCTACCTCATTTAATTCATCCCCATTGATAGCTGCGCTAGCCCTAGCAACGATTTATTGGCCTAATTATGAGGCTTCAGAAATTTGTTGAGGCTGCTCTACCGTACTGCAAGAAATCTGCAAGTCTGCTCCAGACTATAAAAAGCTATGTTCTACCTTCTTTGTGCCAATGTAAGTTTTTAAAGTGTTTTAGTAACAATAAGCACCAGGAACTTGTGTCAGAAACTGTGGTGGCCAAAGTCGTGAAACCTCTACTTAGTAATGTAGGGAAGTACCATACAAAGTTTCCAGGTTTTCTTGTTCGTCGAAACCTCTTTCTCGAAAAGTGCTGAAGCTATAACTCTCTAGAGCACCACTTTATACGTAAAATTCTTTAATATTTCTCTTACTTTTAGATTTTAAATTTTGCTGGTATGCTTATCTAGTTGTATTCACGCGGTAAATGGGTACGTTTGGTGCTGCCATCTAGCGGCAGATTGTTTGTAAGGCGTGTTACACGTTTGAGTATGGAATGAGCAGGCAGTTTAAGCAGCCATCGGATGCAGATCGAGCAGGCAGTGATCCAGCACAAATCTCACATTGAGTAACCGAGTTTGCAACCACGGACGCCAGTGTTGAGAGGCCGGTGCGCTGCCGCCTGAGCGACGGAGGCTCTCTCACTGTCTCCCTCTCTTTATATATGTGCAAATATATAAGATAATTTTGAAACATAGACATGTACAAAACCTTTTAGAAATCACTAAGTTGGCAAATAATGAACTCCTTAAACACGTATATGTAATGTGAACATAATGAAAAGTAAGGGCCAATTACTTATAATTTATTAACTTATGCGTTAGATCATGTTTAAGATTTTGGCTGTAATTGGTTCTATTTTCCGTCGGTTAAGTCATCTAACTCGAGGCTGATTCGATCGTTAAATAGCACCAAAAAATGTTGTTTCCGACCACCCTGAATATGAAAAATTCCTCAGCCTGTTTCCACTCATTTGACCGGGTCAGGAATGGGGTGAATGAAGCCCCCATCTAGCGGCGAGGATGAGAATAGTGCCGAATGCCGAAGCCTGTTGCACTCCTCTGGGGCAATGATTAATGACTGACAGATGAAATTAAATGTTATCCGGTTATAGGGAAACCGCAAAACGGGTGACGTTGCCAAAATGAGGCGTACTAGGCGAGATGAGTAATGAACAACTTTTTTATTGCTTTCAAAGAAGTTCATAATGTAAGGAGGGAGACTAACTGAAAATTCTATCAGTTTCCCGACATCTCATTTTGTTCCACCACAGCTCAATCAGAACACTATGTTTACAACTCTGCCCAGTCTTACACAATAAATTACCTTCCCCTCGCACCAGAAGGGGTAAAAGATTTAACCAGGCCCTGAAAGGACACAATTGTGTCACAGATTTGCATATCTGATTTCCACGCAGACGGTAAAGATATTGTGAGCTTTGGTTCCACTTCTTCTTCTTCTTCCTCTACTTTTTCTTCCACCACGTTTTTGATGCCCTAGTTGGACCTGCGAACTATGCTACACATGCTGATTCCAACTTGTTTTCTTTTTACACTGTTGGTAGGGTCGGTAAAATCATTTATGGTCTCTCCGCCCGTCATAAGAGGCGACTAAAAGGAACCCCAGAAGCTTTCGTGGATTGGTGATCACAGGACACTGAGTTTGGCATCAGACCTCTCTTTATTAACACTTTTCTTACACCCTGACGGTATTCGCCAAGCCCAGCGAGCCTTCAATTTTCACACCCTTCGTGGCCTTTCACCTTCTGCAATTTTTGAAGAGTCTGTTTCCCTTCTGATTAGTATCAAGTGAAGATGGTTGCCGAGTTGTACTTCCTCCTCCAAAAGAGAAAAATTACCACCGCAAACTCAACCTGTTTTCCAGCTGTATGCTTTCTGGACGTCAACTCTGTGTGGAAGGGTTTCTCCATTATTATGTGTTTTTATGGCGGTTGCTAGTGTGGTGTGCTGTGCTGTGTGCATGTGTAGATGAGTGTAAGAGAACACATGCAAAAATCCATATCCGATTTAGAGGAATTAAGCAAACGTGGTTAATATGGTGGGCTTCGACCGAAATCGTATCCGGGACCCTCTATACTGAAGGTCTCGTGTGCTAACCATTCAGCCAAGGAAATGAACTAGCTTCGGTTTCACTATCTGCAAAATTCACCATATCCGATCAAGGACAAAAGAAGGTACCTCATTAACCACTCGGTCAATAACACTGGCACACAAGACAATTATATCCAGGCATATCGTGTAAATTTGCTACTTTATCATACATCAGCTACACCGACTTCCGTGGGCCAGTCCATTAGCCGTAGTCTTTCAGTTACCTAGGTAGGGAGTTCGACACTCACTGAGGTTGTGTGTATTTAGGGGTGTATAAATATGACAGCTCTGTGTTGTTGTTTCCTGCCACGTTAAAAATAACTCCAATTCGACAAAACTTTTGATACCCCAGCAATCTGTTAACGTCGATAGCAATTGCAAGGTTACACAAATAACATAATTATCATTATTGGCTACAAAGTCAACAGACCCTGGGTAGACAAACAGTAGAATTCCAAATTTCAGAATAATTGGGGTGATGCGCATAACTAGAAATGCGGATAATTGGGTCGAAACTTATCATCGGTCTATCAACATACTACTGCCTTACGAAATTGCAGCAGGCTACTACAGAATAAAAGTTTCAAATAAAACCAAACCAAACCAAACCCCATGGCACTACAGCCCTTGAAGGGCCTTGGCCTACCAAGCGACCGCTGCTCAGCCCGAAGGCCTGCAGATTACGAGGTGTCGTGTGGTCAGCACGACGAATCCTCTCGGCCGTTATTCTTGGCTTTCTAACCGGGGCTGCTATCTCACCGTCAGATAGCTCCTCAATTCTAATCACGTAGGCTTAGTGGACCTCGAACCAGCCCTCAGGGCCAGGTAAAAATCCCTGTCCTGGCCGGGAATCGAACCCGGGGCCTCCGGGTAAGAGGCAGGCACGCTACCCCTACACCACGGGGCCGGCAAAAGTTTCAAATATCTGAACACGAAAGGCTAGAAAAAGGGATTTTCAATCGACATTTCGTTTATAAGCCAACCGTAAACTGCTTCATGCTCATGTTCAGCTACTCTCGTCACTTCTTTACCTTGAGGACTAGTAGGCCTACAAAGTTTATAATTGAAGAAATTTAGAAATGGTAGAGGTTCTAGCAAAAATAATTTTGATAACCGTTTCCCGAATCATCTTTAGTTAACTGTCCAGGATCTTTCACGAATAATAATAATAAGCGCTTACGTTTTGTTGACTTTTCATTCAACAACCAAACAGCAGCGGAATCTTTCGTTAGAATGCTGGACACGCTTTAATACCGCACCACAGCTGCAACTGAGGTGTGACTTACACTACTGTGTTGGAGGTAATCGAGAAAGGTGTTAAAAGGTCATTGTGCTGCATAAAAATCGATCTGGACATTTGGCGATACATATATTTGGCGTTCGGATAACTGGAGTTCTACAGCATTGCCTTATCTGTTACAGCCAGTCCTCCCACCTATCAACTGGGTGATCATGCTTTACTGCCATTTCAGTGTAGTATTTAACCCTAGGTGACGATTATAAGTTCCCTAACTGAGTTTGGTATTAATTCTACTTACTGTTGCCAGGCTCTTAAACTTTAGCTTTACGATCCGGACCTCTTTGACAATACTAGTTCTCTTTCAACCCCAACAATATTAGGATTCTTTTGTTAGTTGTCCATTGTCACACTAACTCGGCGATGATGGAACGACAAAGGGCTAGAAGTGGGACGGAAGTTGCCGCGTATTAAGGTCAAGCCTTTGCCTACTGTGAAAGTCGGAAGAGCCGGTAAGCAGTCTGCAGGTCTGCCCACTGTAGGGTTTCGAACCCACAATCTCCCGAATGCAAACTTACATCTACGCAGCCAGTACCACACAACCAACTCGCTCAGTCGTGTTAGATTTGATTTGTGACACCCTTTTCCTTTTGTCCCTATCTCCATCATTCGAAGCATCGGGACTCTCCGTTTTCCACTTCTTCCGTCAGAATGCTGGACACGCACTAATAACAAGGGATTGTTGAGAAGTTTCACTTCCTCTCAAAACAATAATTACCACCACCTTATCTGAAGACTATTAGGTATCAATTTTCCAATATGGCTAATACTTTCATTTATTTATCCTCCATATCCTTAAGCAGTATTATAAGAGCTATTTTGAACTCTATGCCGGCCCCGTGGTGTAGGGGTAGCATGCTTGCCTCTTACCCGGAGGCCCTGGTTCGATTCCCGGGCAGACTAGGGATTTTTACCTGGATCTGAGGGCTGGTTCGAAGTCCACTCAGCCTACGTGATTACAACTGAGGAGCCATCTGACGGTGAGATAGCGGCCCCGGTCTTAAGAACCAAGATTAACGGACGAGAGGATTAGTCGTGCTGTCTGCACGTCACCCCGCAAATCTGCAGGCATTAGGGCTGTGCAGCGGTTGCTTGGTAGGCCAAGGCTCTTCAAGGGCTGTTGCGCCATGGGGTTTGGTTTGGGTTTTCTGGAATTCTGTATGGTACCGACACTATTAAAAAAATAAGCCATCAGGCAATACATTTTCAGAGTTTTTCTTGGAAAAGTTCCGGTTATTTCGTCTATTAACATTATATGCTGCAAATAAGAAGGCAGTTTCAGTTTTACATCCAAGTAGGTAGATCTATATAAAACCCTGTCTGTCTGTCTGTCTGTCTGTCTGTCTGTCCGTCCGTCTGTCTATCTGTCTACCTAACCGTCTGTTTCTTATACAATTCTAATTCGCTTCACAAATCTGAACCAAATTTCGTGTACTTACTTTTTAGAAACCTGCAGGTAACACCGTCTACAAGGAATTTCGGACAGTTACCTCCGATCCATAGATTCAGTCCCTTTGGTGCATTAGAATTGGCTAAAATGGGCAAAATACCGAATGCATCGTACGAGGACCAGACAAAGCTCACTTCAAGCCCCATGTCGCGAGTAACAAATACGGAAGATCCAACAGATATCCTGAAAACCACACCTTAGGACCTGAAACAACCGTTTTCGAGATATTGGCACCACACTCCCCCTCCCCCCCACCCCCCTCCAAGGATCGACTCAAGAAATGACCGGCCGTAATCATGGCAATGTCACCTCAAGGGATTCCATTCATCTTTCCATCTGAGGGAAGGTCAATTTGAAATAAATTTAAATACAGGAACTTTATTCTGTGTTGTCGCAGTTCATTGCCTCCGCCTGTTTTGATCCTCTTAACTGTGTTAGATCATTTCATACTTAACATCACGTGAGAGCACTATAAATTGCGAAACACCCAAGTAACTTCAACAAGGATAAAAATAAATTCGCGTCGCCTTACTGTCCTGGTGTAAATCTTTGAAACTGACACACATGGATGAATTTTATATCAACGGTACCATTGCAGTACCTCAAACCAGAAAGAAATTTCTTACATTTCGCCCTATTTTTTGAGATCTGAAATCGGGAAGGTCTGGTATTGGTATTTCACCGACATACTTTGGACGCCAAGGCTACTATGAGCACTGAGTACCTGCCGCGAGGGTGAGAGGTCTTTCATAAGCGTGGAAACGAAGTGGGGATCATAATAATAGATTCTCGTAAACTTAGTGACTGGAAGGCCCGCGGAGTCCACATATGACATATCATTTTGAAGACTGCACAATACAATTTGACGATATGTGCGTTATTTTATACAGTAATGTGAGGGACTTCACGATATATGGAGCCTTTGTAATCGTTAGACCGGGTGATGCTAGTATATAAAAAAATTCAATAATATTGGCGCCATTTAGAACGACAAATATTCAGTGAGAAACTGTAATGTAAATCTATGGCCAGCTAAATCACATATTCGTATCAATACCAAATTATAAGACGATAATTCTTGTTGGTAGATATAGTGATATTTCATTATCATCCAATATTAACGAGTATAGAAAATAAAACAAACGGTATTGTGGTATATACAGCCATTTAACACGTTCGCGACGGAGTACAGAATTACTGCACTGCCCCTCCTCTCTGCTCTAAGTGGAATTGTTTTCTATCTTACGTACTGTTGTAGTAGGTATAGGAGAGATACGTTCATTGAACTCTGCTGACAATGGATTTCCTGAAATTTTCCGCCTGGTTTTCGTATACCACCGTTGAACGCTATGCCCCACAGGAAATCGGGTATGTATCACCGGGAGGAGAGACGTAATTCGCTTCGTTATCTCTTCAAGGCTACCTCGAATGATTCCTGTTCTCCTTTCAGGTACTCAACTGAACTGTTATAGGCATTAAGGTAAGATTAAATGCCCTATACCGACAATGTTAAATATTCTACATTGGTGACCCATTATCTCAGGAACTATTCAAGATAGCTGTAATTTTCATCAGTTTTATATAAAACCTCTGCAAGTTTGCTGATCTAGATTCAAGCAGATCAGATGATTAGGAAAGAAACGGTATTTTTTTATGTTTTTATTTTTTAAGAAAATATTTACATATTTCTCGTCATAAAATGAGTTCTACCGGTGAAATACAGCTGAGTGTAGATCTACATATGTTGTACCTTATACTGAATAATATGTGTGAAAATTATACTTCTGTTGTGTCTCATTTCTGAGAAAATGGGACAAATGTGTGGGAAAAAACTAAACTGAGGAAAACTGAGTTAAAGTTTCATTATGTCAACATTCCTATTGTTTGTTGATGCCCTGCTGCTAATAGCATCTTGCTTCATAGTCTGAGCCTTCTTCATCCCTGATACCTAATTCCTTCCTTCTTCTCTCCTTTCTTGCCACCTTAGTCATTTGTTCAGCCGCAATTTCAGCTTTGCGCACTCGTAATTTGTCAAGGTGCAGCAGGGCTCTTTCCGTGTTACGTCCTATCTTCACTCCTAGCTTATGGAGGACCTTGATCCTACCCTTATTGCCATCATTGAGGTGATTACAGCATCTGATACACCCAGCCTCAATGTTTTTATGTCAACAAAATTATTTTCATCATAAAATGGCGTATGACGTTTAGAGCCGGGAGTGTCCGAGAACAAGTTCGGCTCGCCAGATGCAAGTCTTTTGATTTGACTCCCGTAGGCGACCTGCGCGTCGTGATGAGTGGTGAGGATGAAATGATGATGAAGACGACACATACACCCAGCCCCAGGGCCAGCGAAATTAACCAATTAAGGTTAAAATTCCCGGCCCTGCCGGGAATCGAACCCGCGCCCCCTGTGGCCAAAGGCCAGCACGCTAACCATTTAGCCATGGAGCCGGACATTTTTCATCATAATTTCATCATAATTGATTTTCATCATAATGACAGGCCCTATTGCTTACTGGGCGGTCACAGTCGACCTGGGGAGTCCATGCCTGGCTCCATTTTTACTTCCAGGCAGATTACAGTTGAGAAATTTTTATTATCATGGCATGCACTTACCCTACTGCCAGTCAAAATTGATTTGTGCTGTTATTATTATCATCATTACAGGCCCCTTCTCCTAATGCCAGTCAGCTTACTGCCAGTCACACCGACTCGGTGAGTTTCCATTGTAATGGCAGGCCACTATGCTTAATGTCAGTCACATGTTTGCTGGGTAAATTTGTTATAATGGTGGGCGCTCTTGCCTACTCCCAAACACAATCGGGCAAAGGAGTTTTGAATAAATAATGCATGCTCCCTTTCCTTCTTCTAGTCAAATCGAAAAGGGAATTATTAATTACAATGGTACGCAGGAATTAGAGAAAAAGCCCATTCCTACTACCAGTCAAAGTCGATGTGTGAAGTATTGGTTAAAATAACAGACGCCCTCCTGCTTACAGTTATTGTCGCTTTGTAAAGTGTTAAAATTACAATGGCAGGCACACCCTTTCTCGTTCGCTACAAATCGACTTCAATGAATATTGATTGACTTACGAAAGTGTATGCATGTTAACAATATTGTAGATCTTCATTTATAGATTAACTGCTGCTAAACAATACACCAGATCGACTAACGGATTGTACGATAAATGCCTCATTTAGCGTTGTAAATGGCTGGTCCTATGATATTTTCTCGCATCTCTACTATTTATTGGTAATTAGAAACGTTGAATAGGTTTTCTCACAGTGCATTACTTTTCGGATACTTATGGGACAGCTACAAACATAGAATTTTGCTCATATATGGCTACTGGGTGGACGAATGTTTGTGTAGAATTTGCTGATAATATACTGCATCCATCGACTTAAGCCTCATTTCATTGAAATATATTTTTAGTGGATATCAAATGTGAATTATTTCCACACAGCAAATCTTTTTGTTCTCACAGTTGTGTATTACCAAAGACCACCAAGGAGCTACCCAAGTTTCTTAAAGGCACTTTCTGTTGTGGGGAATAAAACATTATCTCGGTGAACAAAACTTCCCCAGCACGCCGAAGATAGCAAAGAAAGTAGGCCAAGTTTGGGATGTTTGCAAGACGAGGAACCACGGAGGGACGCAGACAGAAATACCTTCCTGAAACCCCTTAAAAATAATGTGGAATCGTCCAGACTGGCATGCATCAAAACACCTCAGCCAATCACAATCCGCCATTGTGAATATTTCAAAGTTAGCGCTCTGCATTATTTAGTCATTCTAGGATATCCAACAGTAGATACAGATGATTTTGTGGAAATTATACTCCGATCTATACAACGTCAATAGTGGAGGAAGATAATTTATTAGATGTGTGGGCGATAATTCATAAAGTGAAAATGCGTCGTACTACAAGGGAAAATGAGTATTTCCGCCATTTCTTAACCACGCCCCACAGTCCGCCAGGCAAAATATTCCAACCGAAGCCGTCACAATTATTATAAAGTCAGTGAACAACTTCGCAACCACAATATAACAATGGAATCGCTGCAAATGTATTTGATATAAGAGGTATTAATGGAGTGACAGAAGGTGGTCCGTAAATAAAAAGACGCTCTGACAATCATAAAATCTCAGAATAAGTCAAGGGGTATTACTCCGCACAAGTACCAGGACCTGCGAACAGAAACCAAGTCAGGGAGAATACTTTCTTTGGAAATCGTGAGATGAAGACGTGAACTGATAACGCTCATGTACAGTATTGTATTTATGGGACACTTTAAGATTAAGCATTGAATAAGGTTTTGGATTGTGCTTTTATAATGACAGTGTAACATTATAACAGATATGAGGCAAATATTAAACACACGTCGGGGAACATTTATTCATTTTTGATATAATAATAGTTGTCCTTAATCTTACTTTTCAATGTACAACACTTCGATGTATTTAACAATGGAAGGCACTTCATAGAGGGTGGAACTTTTATATCAATGGCGATTAGCCCGCAAGTTAGTGAGGAAGTACTTTCATTTTCCAGTAACTGGGAGCACATAATTGGTGAAGGAATGGCAAACAAACAGTTTGTACTACAAGTGAGTGTAGAAGAAGGCCTGTACGAGAGGGGTGAATAACATTTCGTAATAGGATTAATGAACTTTGTCGAGAAGCAGGTAGCCGGGGAACACAATCGCAAGACAAACAGTAGTCCAGCTAACAGAAATTCACCACGCAGGAAATTTCATCCGTGTGGAAAACATGATCTGCGATAGGAGGAAGATGTGTACATATAATTTTAAAGTGAAAGTGTTAAATTAGGTTATGAAGTGTGTGTTAGAAATAAGGCAGCAAGAGATTGCAAACGTGTGAAAATGGGTTATCAACGCCATGAATGCATACGTCAATATTGTGTTAATATGTGAAATCACCGCCACTATGTTCTAATTCAACAGCGACGGATGCCCGTGGCGAGCGAAACCTGATTGCAACAATGTGAGTACACCAATTATAATGATGAATCTAAGACGTAGTCTACAATTTGTACAGGCTAGTTACGCGAGTTGTCAATTTAATGTTTAGTCATTGTAGTTTTTTTCTAATGTATAGCACAGATGATGCATTTACGTAGGATGTTTTATTCACGCACATATGTATTATTACTATCTATTTTATTATTATCAGTTTCACCAATTTGGACTGATGTTAAGGCCATTAGAATAAATTTTGATGAGACTGAACATTATAAAGTTACATTTGCAGTTCCAATGAAATAAATAAGATTTTAATTAGTGTTAAATTTTGCCATGAAGTGGTTATTATGTTCAATTTTCGATAAGTTTCTTAACTCAGTATATGCTCCACCTGAGTGCAAGAAACCTGGACAGGTGAAGGTTATTTGAACTTTAAACAGGAGATATTTGATAATTGAGCATCGTCAGATAATTTAGTGATGAGTAGATCAGTGGATATAATGAATATTGCAAGGTGACGATTTGAAGCATACAATTGGGGACTGTAGAATGATATATTGAAGTAGTGTGGAGATTGGGTACAGGAAAACGATGTTGTGTGATAAGGCGTATGATGTAAAGAGAGATACAAGTGATAAGTTGATATGCACTGTGGATAAAATTCTCACGGGTAATGAGATGGAAATAATATATGCCAGCCGCGGAGCTGAAGAGATAGTCTTCCAGCCAAGAGCTGATGTAATTTAGTAATATTCTAGCCAGTGGAGCTGAGAAAATAAATGCCGGCAGTGTGTGCCTAGGAAGTAATGAAATTGAGTGTAAGGACAATAGATGCCTTAGTATAAATTGATGTGCATAATATAATATGTGAATATCACGATTGAAGAATAACAGCAATATGACACACCATCGTTAAGTAACGTAATTATACGTAAGCCATAATACGAAGGCCATCCGGAAAGTGGTACCTATTTGCGCAATAAAGACACAGGAGTAAATATTAACAAATATACACATTTTTATTGGAAAGAGCGTACTTTACACTGCTTCTCCACATAATCTCCAAGCAAATTTAGGCGTTTGTCATAACGTGGGACGAGTTTTTGTATTCCAACGTCATAGACCTCCGCTGCCAGCGTATTGAGATACGTAGTCACGGCTCGTTTAACTTCTTCATCGCTCTCAAATCTATTTCCCACCAGAAAGTCTTTAAGCTTCGTAAAGATATCAAAATACGAAGGGGCCAAGTCCAGGATATACGAGGGATGATCGAAGGTTTTCCACTTGAATTGCTGCAAACGTTGTTGTGTTATCGCAGCTGCATGAGGCCTGGCATTGTCATGAAGGAGAATGACGCCTGTAGACAATAGACCTCGCCGTCGATTTTGTATTGTCCACCGTAATTTCTTTAATGTTTCACAATATGCATTAGCATTAATTGTGTCCCCACAAGCCATAAAATCAATGAGCAATACACTTCAGCGATCCCAGAAAATGGTTGCCATGAGTTTCCTGGTGGACAGAACTGTCTTGAATTTTTTTTTGTTTGGCTGGTGAATGAGCATGATGCCACTCCATAGACTGTCGTTTACTCTCAGGTGATGCATAACAAACCCATGTTTCGTCTCCAGTAATGATGCGAGTGAGGAAAGAGTCTCCTTCATCGGAATAACGTCCAAGAAACGTCAGTGCTACAGCCATACGCTTGGTTTTGTGCTGCTCTGTAAGCATGCGAGGGACCCACCTTGCACAGATTTTTTAATAATGCAGATGGTCTTTGACAATTTCATGAACAACTGTTCGAGACACATTAGGAAAATGTTCACAGAGTTCATCAGTTGTGACGCGTTCCTCACGCATTCGTCTACTGTGCTCATCAGTTGGTCTGTAATGACAGATGGTCTCCCTGAACGCTCCTCGTCGTGTGTATTCCCCTCACTAGGTTGAAGTTGCGACACCAGCGCCGAACAGACGACTCGTCCATCACATCGTCACCATACACCTCCGTTATTTGGCGATGAATATCACCAGGTCGAACGTTTCGTGCATTAAGAAATTTAATCACTTCACAACTGGCGGGGTTCTCAATTTGTTTAAACATTTTAAACGATCACAGACACAACACAGGCAATGCTAGCGTCACGCAACCTCGCACAGAGCAAGCAGACAAGCCACTGACGCGGTCTGACCTTGCCCAGCGGCTACCCGAATCGTCAACGCTGATTACAACCTACTTCATGATATTAATGCATAACATGTCGGATGCTGTAATTACCTGATGGCTGCACACACCACTGTTGAACTTGAAATTCCTGGAAAAACCACTGAGTTGAAGTCAGAAGCAGTCTGCTGTAATCTTCTAATGTAACCTGGAGTTGAACTACATTTCCTTCCCGAGTGTAGTGACCTTCATGCGCTAACGGGTACTACTTTCCGGATGGCCCTCGTAATTTATCGTGATTAATATTTACTGAAGCAGTCTTAAGCACCCAATTGACTTGAGAAGATCGTATTGGAACAATTCTACTTATGATTTTATATTTAACTTGATAATCAGGTAAGCCAAATATTTCCAGAATTTTGTTATATCAGGAGTGTATTAGTGTTTGCCTTATTTCGGATTATTATATATTTATTTGTCACTGCGAAGTATCAATGAAGCCATGAAAGACTATTTTGGTCATTGAAAAATGCCTGCACTCAGAGATTTTTAATTATTGGACTCTGAGCAGGACGACCTTGTTTTAAATACGTAATGGTGCAATCTGAGGCCAATTATGTTTATTTATACATTTGCTAGTATGTGTGAATAAATATCATATAAGCAAGTGTAAACATAGGTAGGATTTAGGATGTTACTCGTTTTTCAGCCATGATGGTTATTATCTTGGTGTTTATGAGTATAATTAGGTGATATTCGCCTGTGACTATAATGTAACATAGTAGAATTCATTAGTTGTTCTTTTATTTGAGGGTGGTAATAACCATACACTTTTATGTTAGATAGGGAAGGATATCTCGCGTAAGAATTAGGTAAACAACGTAACAGATTTACTATTTCATCTCACACAACAATTCACAACATATTATAGGAGTTGCTGAACTAAAAACTTGAAGAATAAATAAAGAAAGAATAAAAGCTATCATACTAGGGCAGAGAAAACTGCTTGCCCATTTACACAGTCTACAAATTCCAGTCATTCAACTAAATGGCGTTGCTATCCCATTCTGTAAATCAGTAAAAAGCCTTGGAGTCACTATAAATGAAACATTAAGGTAACCCATGAGTGAAATTCAAAAGTCCTAAACTATCAAAGCTATATTTTTTAAATTTATACCAAAGATGTAATATGATATCAGAGGACCGTTTATAAGTTTTCAATTCAGTATCTTTAATGGTTCAGAAGATATGGTCAAATTACTTCATTTTTATGGGATGCCATAGAAAAAGTTCCTCGTATTACAAATTTGATTTTTTCAACTCCATATTTTGTCAACATGTTCATCAAACATGCACTTTTTAAAATTGCCTTTGGTTTTAATGTGCTAATTATAGATAATCCACTAGATTTTTTTAAATTCGTGCATTCATAAATTTGTCCTTAAATATCAGAAAAAATAGTAATTTGAAAAAGAATAATAGTAATTTTTTTCCCAGAAGAAAACTGTTCGCAATTTTAATTCATATATCTGTGAACTCATGTAGCAAGTTTGAACTGCCTATCTCAAAAACTGTAACACAAGGGACAATTTATATGCAGGAAGGTTCTGAAAATTTGAAGTATGAGAAAACAACAATTAAAGATCCGCCTGCATTACTCGCCCTAAAATCCTCCTGGTACATATGTGGGGCCCTCAGATTTCTTTTTCTCCTGCTCTCCTAATGCTTTAGCAATCTTCTTCTTCTTTCTCTGGTCCTTTCCACTGGTAGAACCTCGCTTCTTGCATTCAAACACAATGCAACGAAAATGTAAATGAAAACTAAGTGATGCATGGACTGAAGAAGTGGGTTCCGCGAGACATTTAAATCGCTGCAGGGACTTTAAAAATAGCAGTTGCGGTTCGGCGATGCAATATTTCGATAGAAGAACGCCTGGGGTATCTTATAACGTCAAAATCAAAATTTCAATTTTTTCATTGATTTTCACGAAAATTCACTCACGGGTTACCTTAAACTGGGATGAGCATGACACTAACGTATGCAGGAATGTTCATTCATCACTTCATCCCCTTAAGATTCACCAGACCGTATTACCTCTCAACTTAAAAATAAAACTGGTTCAAACATTGATACTTCCAATTTTTAACTGTTGTGATATTGTGTTGCTGGATGCTACCAGTGAACAAAATAGGAAACTGCAGAGAGCTTTAAACTCCTGCATTAGATTTATTTTTTTAAATTGAATTTTGCCTCGCATGTATCTCCTTTTTATGCACAAATTTCTTGGTTAAAAGTAGAGCAGCAGAAAAATCACCATGTATCAACCCTTATCTATCGACTCTTGTCTGAAAATATACCTCAATATCTCTCCGGTAATTTCCGTTTTCTATCTTCCTTTCATGACCGTGATACGCGATCTGGGTCAACAATTGCAATACCTCCACATCATACATCTGCCTTCAGTAATTCTTTCCTTGTGTCGGGCGCTAGAATATGGAATGCTTTACCCCCTGAAATTAGAAATTGTTCCTCATTAATTACCTTCAAAAGACATTCTAAAGATTTCCTCTTGAATACGTAGGCTATATCATGTAGTTATGTGTGAATGTGTGAGTGAATGTCTGGTGAAAATAGTTCGCAAAAGTTTACATAAATTACTGTTATATTATATGAATTCCACCTAGAGTAGTTGTTGAATTTATTTTTCTAATTTTAGACTTAGGATGTAAACTTTTAGTTTTAGTCTATATTAAGTTATATTATAATTATGTTATATACAGTGTGTTAAGTTTGAATATTAAGTTTGTATTCAGTATTAAGCCGCATAATGTGGTTAAGTCTAAGAGAGGGCCAAGAGCCCTAACTTCGCCATAAATAAATAAATAAATAAATAAATAAATAAATAAATAAATATGTGTGACCCATGAATAATGAATAAATTAAAATTTGTTAAAGTAAACATCTGGGATACTCAAATAGGATTTTGTGGATCCCACATTGTTGTGAAAACTGTAATATTTATGTTATCAAGAAAGTTCAGTAATTTCCGAGATTTTCAATAATAACAGTTTCGAAAATCTAATGTCAAATGATGGAAAGTTAACCAGTGATTTTTTATTTTGTTTTTGTATTTTATATTTACTATTTACAATGAAAGTTGGTCATATTTAAATAATAGACAAAAGTTAAGGAGAAATTACTCCATCAATTCAAATTGGAATGTTCCAAGAAGTTGTAAATTTAATAACCCATGATCTAAAATTATAATTTATTATAATACAACAATTGGTGACATTAAGTGTCAGTCATATAAATTTATCTGGTGCTTATTAAGCTAGTGTAATTCACTTTAGATCAATGATGATCAAAATATTAATTACAGCATTCTCAAATGTAAGATGAATTAATGAGGTGATAGTAAATTAATTAATGTGATGTTAAAGTTCATAATAATTTAATTAATTTCATGAATTTTCTTTTTTAAGAATCATTTTAAAATGTCTGTAAAGCTAGTAAGTTTGCATTTAAATAACTATTCGACACGTTTACAACTTGATAATCTATATTTATATGTTATTTTATCAGTCAGTTGAAGGTGATAATTATGTTTACTTTTGATTAATAAACATTTATTAAATTCAAAATCAGTCTGAGTCAAATGAGATTTCTTTTAGTCGGTAGTGTAGATAGCCCGTAGTTAGATACTCCTTGTTAGCACCCTGAAGGCGATGAAGAACTGATCACCAATGAGATAGAATCTCTAGTAGCGGTAAGTATATTTTTACAGCAGCCGAGCCAAGAACCACCAAAAGTTACCGCAGCTCTACCGGCTAAAGGGTGCAATACAGTATTTCCTATAAATGTTTCAAACTATCAACTATACGTGTAAAGGTGCAAAATTTACGAACAATCGAGAAATAGAGACAAATCTAACGCATAAGGAATAGAGATACGACAAAAATTCATAGGACCAAAGTTGTAGACCACTCCCAATTGAACCGATATTGAACCACCCATTTCGTGATACGACTTAGCGTTTAGCCTAAATACCTCAAAAGGAGTTCGGTACCGTCATTAAAATTGCCTCCATATTTCGATATTTTTCGGGGGGTAAAAATGAAAAATTTAAGCATCTCGTGTTTTTCCGTCGGTCACAGGTTATAAGCTATAATTTTGCCAAATTTCAATTGTCTAGCTCGTGTGGCATATTGTGCCGCCATCTTGATTTGTTGATTTGAGGGAGGGAGTAAAAAATTAGGACTTTCGGGAAACTTTTAAGCCCATGAAATTTATAGGTTATTATTTTAGATAATATATCCGACTTCAATCTTATGCTGAGTCCCAAATTTGAAACTCCCAACGTGGCCCCCTCAGAGAATTTTGAGATTTTCCGGTTTTTTTAGGGTCCCAGAAGTCTTCATCTTCTCTGGTACCAAGTTTTAAGTTTCTAGGATACCAGGAGGTGCTTCATTAATTCACGTCTATTTTCATTTTTACACAATATAAATATATATCCAGTACAGTATAAACCTACTTTCACACACATCGTCACCCATGAAAACGAATGCCTCTCCAAAATGCTGCCGATATGGTTGCACTATGGGTCGGAGGATGTTATTTCTGTATCGTATAGCTGTTTCGGCACCTTCCATGACCTCCAGTGGGGTACGTTGGCCCTACATGATGCCACTCCCAAATATCAGGGAACCACCACCTTGCCACACTCGCTGGACAGTGCGTCTAAGAGTTCAGCTTGACCAAATTGCCTCCAAACACTTCTCCGACGATTGCCTGGTTGAAAGTAAATGCGACACTCATCTGTGAAGAGAATGTGATACCAATTCTGACGGGTCCATTCAGCATGTTGTTGGGCCCATCTGTGCTGCGCTGCATGGTGTCTAGGTTGCAAAGGTAGACCTCAACATGGACGTCGAGAGTGAAAGTGAATATCATACAGCCTACTACGAAAAGTATGAGTCGAAACACGACGTCCTGTGGCTGCACGGAACGCAATACTCAGCATGGTGGCGTTGCTTTTGGCGTTCCGCCGAAGTGAAATCCGTAAGTAGCGGTCATCCACTGCAGTCGTGGCCCTTAGGTGGCCCGAGCTAGGCATGTCATCGACAGTTCCTGTATCTCTGTATCTCCTTCATGTCCTAACAACATCGCTTTTGTTCACTCGGAGACGTCTCGAAACTTCCCTTGATGAGAGCCCCTCCTGACACAAAGTAACATTGCGGATACGATCGAACTGCGGTTTTGACCTTCTAGGCATAGCAGAACTACAGAAAACACAGGCAGTGTACCTCCTTCCTGGTGAAATGACTGAAACTGATCGGCTGTCGTATGCACTCCGTCTCATAGGCCCTGCTCATGCATGGTTGTTTACATTTTTGGGCAGGTTTATTGAAATCTAGGAACTGTCAAAGGGGTTGTTTTCTTGATGCAATATAAGCATTCAGCGTCAGTGTTCCAGCGATCCTGGAACCGAGATGATGCAACACTTTTTTTTAAAGTGTGTATTTCACCCCCTTCCCGAGGAGTTCTAGAGTCGTCTTGCACCCACAGTATTTTTCCAGATAGTAGGTAATATTTTTACGCCCCCCACCCCAGAGCGGGCTGAACTTGTACTTAAAAATGTTTCGGATTGTCACTATTCATCCCAGCGACCCTTGAAAGTATGGATTCGTCACTATTTTCGATTATTTTTTATAATATATCACTCACCCCTCGTCCCCCCCCCCCACCAAAGGTGGCTGAAGTTGTACTTCAAGAACATCTGGAGTGTAACTATTCATCTTAGTGATCCCGAAACCACCGAGTTCGATAGCTGCAGTCGCTGAAGTGCGGCGAGTATCCCGTATTCGGGAGATAGCGTGTTGTAACCCCAATGTCGGCAACCCTGAAGATGGTTTTCCGTGGTTTCCCATTTTCACACCAGGCAAATGCTGGGGCTGCACCTTAAGGCCACAGCCTCTTCCTTCCAACTCCTAGGCCTTTCCTGTACCATCGTCGCCAAAATCCTATCTGTGTCGGTGTGACGTAAAGCCACTAGCGATCCCGAAACCTATGGATTCAATATTATTTTCGATTATTTTATATATCACTCACCACTCCCCCCCACCACATAAAAGGGTGCTGAACATGGAATTAAAAGATCCGAAGTGTCACTATTCATCTCACAGCGACCCCGAAAACTATGGATTGGACACAATTTTCGATTTTTTGTCCCACTGTCCCCTCACACAAAAGTGGTGGAACATGGACTTTAAAAAACCCTGAGAGTTACTATTCACCTCAGGGACACCGATAGGTATGGATTTGGCAATATTTTCAATTATTTTTATATCTAACTACCCCCTCGCCCCCCCCCATCCAAAAGGGGGATGAACTAGAACTTTAAATATTCGGAGTATCCCTTTTCATCTCAGCGAACACTAAAAATATGGATTCGACACTATTACCGTTTATTTTTACACCTAGACACCCTGACCCCCACCCCTAGAGGTGCAAGGAATGGCTTACCCCCACAGTGCTCGTCTCCAGATAATAAATTGTAAGTGTACCAAGTTTGGTTGAAATTGCTCCCGTGGTTTGGAAGGAGATGTGTCATTTATACACCCAAACACATACATTCATTTTTATATATTGTAAGATCTAAAGAAGTAAATATGGATCTTGTCCTAAATAACTCTAAAATAATCTTAAAACTGTATTAGTTGTAAAAATAGTTACTCCAACATGTAAGAACTCTCAAGAACGCAGCACGTGTACCTGGTCCAATAATAAATAAATTTAATAATTTTATGACGGTGTTAACAATCAGTACGGACGACACAAGCGACAACAATAGTAACTACAGGCTTATCCGTCAATAACGTATACACTCTGTAGGTTCATGTGCCTAAGATATGTGAACTGAGAAAGAAATGAAACGGGACACACATTTCCCTTGTATACCGCATAGGTTTATTTCTTAACGTAATCATTAACCGTCAACTTTCAAGGTCATATTTCCAGGAAGTATGTTGTCACTGAGACCGCCGAAGGAATATTCTCATTGGCAGCAACATATTCGAATAATTAAGTAACTAAGAAATATCAGCGTTGCTAGTTCAAGTTATTTGCTGTATACGGTAGTTATGGTAAATGTGAATCTCGAACTATCAGGTTCGGTCTGAGGTATCACATGCAAATATTACAATGTAATTAATTGCTTTTCTTCACACGTACAGCGGTATTGAATTACGAAGAGATTCGCAAGTTAGGAGGGAATACAAAATAAATATGCACGAACGTAAGCCTACTACAGAAGGAGGTTCATCTCAACTAGAGAATATCCTTGCGGTCTAGCAAGCCTATATTTACTATTGTTGTCGCTTGTGTTGTCCGAATTGGTTGTTAACACTGTCATAAACTTATTAAATGTATTCATTATTGGACCAGGTGCAAGTTCACCTCAAAAACATTAGCGTACAGTTATTTTTATTTATTTTACGTCCCACTAACTATTACGATTTTCGGAGACACCGGGGTGCCGGAATTTTATCCTTCTGGAGTTGTTAACGTACTAGTAAATCTGACGACACGAGGCTGACATACAATATTTGAGTGTCTTCATATACCACCGGACTGAGCCGGGGCTGAACCCGCTAACTTGAGTTCAGAAGGCCAGTGCTCTAACGCCTGAGCTACCCAGCCCGGTACACACCTCGAAAGCTCAGACGGCAGAAATTTTGTACACTCGCCAATTTTTCTCGTCTTTATTGATGTTCTGGAAAGTTGTACGTTTCATTTTAGTGCTGCCAGGCGCAACCGATAATCCCGCCACACACACTATGGCTGCCTGGAGCCGCTTAATAGGAACTCAATTCCCCATTAAATCTGCTGAATCAGTATGAGCGTGTCACTACTGGTGTTACATGGCATCGTCGCGGACGGCTTAGAACTCTTGACTGCCCAAGTCGACTGATGCCCAGCTTGATAGTATGCAGTTGTTGAGTAGTCTACGTGATTACATCCTTCGCTGCATTGCTTGACTTTCACGACCGGCCGTAAGGAACATCAGTAAAGTACATGAGTAACATGGAAAATCTCGGTGTCGTTAAATAGTCAATATTTCATTAAAGTCTGTAGCCGATGAGAATATCACTCTAATTACTCCCCCCTTGTCCTGCATTACAGGTGGATTCTGGAATTGAAGCCTTGGCTTTAGCACAGACCTAGGTAATCAAACCTGATAATACCGATGCCCCAGGGTATCTAATTACATTGAAGTGCCTACGGTGCGAGAATTTGAGACAATACAAGAATCACTCGCAAATCTTTTTCACCTTACCTTACGGTTCGTTCTTAGTTCAGTTTTGCAAGATCCAAGAACTTTTTTATTCTGATTACATAGGCAAGCTACGTGTCATCAAAATTCCACGTTTAGGTCAATAATAGATTGTAAGAATATAATAAGGAAGACATAATAGGATAAACAGAACGACAGGCTATTTTAAAAAGACGGACTGAAGGAAAGAAGAGAAAAGGACAAACATGAAAACATAAACAGACAGGAAAAATCTCTATATCATCTCACCCCTCACGTCTTAAAATAGAAACGTTCTCTCCTCACTAATCCCAGTTGTTTTAAACCCATCTTTTCACAGGCCTGTGTAGTGCTCATTTATCCTTCCCAACTTCATGACAGGTCAGCGCTGCAACAGATATAGAAGAACTTGTTGTGTCTCTCCACTGCTTAAACTCCACGTTCTTATTCCAATACTATCGATTTATACAGAAAGGTACTTAAATATGGACAGATACGTTTCAATAGACTTGACTCGTTAAATAACCACATTCAGTACAGCGCTACTCCGACAACTTTTCAGACCATCAGTAATTAAACGGATAGACCTGCTACTCTTCATCTCACTTCAACACCACTACGTAAGGAAACGGAATAAGAGCAGGACATACATACCTGCTACTACTTTTTGTTATTCCTTCCTGTTATTGTGATGCATAACGACGATCTGTTACATTCCTGTGGGTGGGACTATGGAGCAAATCCATTATACCTGCTCTCAGAAGAGGTGACCGGAAGAGTGATCTGAGGGACTCTCAACTTCAGAGCATTGTTGGAAACGACTTACTAGTACAAGGCGTCTCCCACTCAGCTTTCTTATTTGTATTCCCCTAGAAGTCTGCCCTCTTTCAACCACAATTAGGGTATATTTTAAATTCACGTCTTTCTTTTCTTTTCCCCTTCTTTTACAAATACTTTGATTTCCCGAAGTGTCGGAACTCTTCACTTTCCTCATATTGCTACATCTAAGAGGTGATGATTACTCATTTATGCTTCCCATTAAAACTGTAAACAGTAATATTTTACAGTTTCTCCAAGTTACTTGGGTAGTTGGTTACTTAGCTGGTTATTTAGTTATTTTGTCAATGATCGCCTTACCTGTAGCTCGTATTGGGGACAGTACAACTTACTTTATGTTTGTATTCACGCTTACTTTCTTCAACTTGCTTATTTTATTGTGTGTTTCAGTTTACTGCTTTTCTGCTTTCTTCTCTTCCCGTCGCCTCTTTATTTCAGTTTCCTCGTTTTGTAATGTTGCCTTCTTTTCAGGCTTCTCTCTCTACTTTTTTCCATATTTCTGATGTAACAACGAATGGCATTCTTTTTGTGGTTCTTTCGCCTTTTCTCTTCCGTGCATCTGGCTATCTAAGAATATTTGCTAGGGGTGATTCTTTCTTCTGATTGTTATTTTCTGGAGGCTCTAGTGACGTGGGGGTTTAGTTTAGTTAGTTATTATCTAAGAACTTTAGAGTCAGAATCAGAACATTTCCCTTCATAATTTCAGTAATTACAAAAACTTAAATAACCATAGATTCATAAATATTGATACTGACACTTACAGGACCAGTAACATCTCACCTAGTTTAAGTGTTCTTAATTATTGACTCTAGATTATCAACAGAAGTCTAGCAGACAGGATTGATGCAATCAACCTGTGTAGGACTACCATAAATTAAAAATGACTGATGAAATGTTTAAGCAAAAATAAAATAAAAATATATCATTCAAAGAACTTAATAATGACGATGTATATACAAATTTCATGAGCACTGTTTCAGAAGTTGTAACGTGTTTTAAAGGTATTGATAGGTAAAAAATGTTATTTTGTAGCCGTGGATTGGTTATCAACTCATTAAATATATTGTTAAATAGAAAATGAATGGGTAAATAAATGTATTCTAGCAAACATGAAATCAGTCGCTCTTTTCAACATTCGAATTAAATTATTGTTGTCATGTAACATTTTTTGCAAAGAATCAATAACAATATACCGTCTGATTCCAGTAGAGGTTTGGCAGCATGCATTAAATTCGACAATTTTATCTCTGATGAAATAGATTTGGAGAAATTTATGATTATTACTCCGGAAAGGAACCAAATTTGTCGCTGAATTTTAAATGTCGGCATAAAATGCTCTGCTATAACGTTAGCGCCGAATGAAGTCATCTGAAAACAGGATTTGTAATTTACGTTTTTGAGAAAATGTTTTGAATAATCAGTAATTCCTTTTAATAAAATTTTCAGTGGCTCCATTGGCTGCTCAATTTCAGGTAGCTTCACTTTTCTGCTCGCTCAACACATTTCTGGGGTTTCTCCTTTAAATTTAATTGCTGTGCAATGCGGACTAACTTTGTCCATTTTTTCTGAATTGAACAAATTTACATGAGGTATTGTATTGAAAATCAGGTTCATATGAAAAGTATTTCGGTGATATGAAGCTCAATAATTCAGATATAACAACTGAATACGTCTTCACTGTTGATCTAATTGAGTTATTGAGATGACTGTGCTGCAATTCTCCTTGATTCAAATCATGATATTTCATGTCTTTCTTCCCGCTGGTCTGCCGATTTCCCTGCTGACTCTTAACACGTTCATTGTTGTCAAAACATTCTTGATCAGTGCGATTTGATGTCCATTGACGTTTTCTGTTAAAAAATATACATTTGAAAATACTAAATATTAAAAATCTAACCTATATGCAATAACTTTTATGCAAGTCACTGTAAAAATGTGATCGTGTTGAATGTGAGAATCATCTTTAACGTACAGTTTGTAAAATATCATGAAGAATATTCAACCAGTGATTAATCTATATCTGAATCCGAGTCCGATTCTGATTGTAGATTGGGAAGACAAGTATAGTGAAAGAGTTTTTCGCATACGAAGCAAGGTACTCCACTACCTTCCTTCACTCCATTAGCGCATAGAAAGCACAACCCATTCACTTTTTGTTTTAATTCTCGATCTGGACATTTTTGGTTTTCCATAATCCCCTTGCTTTTATCAGTGTCATCAGTTTCTTTGGGATGAGTTGCACGTTCCCTTATTTGGTGCAATATGGAGTCTTCGAAGGGCCTTTGCCGGCCAAGCGACCACTGCTCAGCCAGAAGGCCTGCAGATTACGAGGTGTCCTGTGGTCAGCACGACGAATCCTCTCGGCCGTTGATCTTGGCTTTCTAGACCGTGTACGCTATCTCACCATCAATAGCTCCTCAATTTTAATCACGTAGGCTTAGTGGACCTCGAACCAGCCCTCAGATTCAGGTAATAATCCTTGACCTTGCCGGGAACCGAACCCGGCGCCTTCAGGTAGGACGCAGGCACGCTACTCCTACACCACGCAGACGGCTCTTTGATAATAGTAAAATCAAATATTGGGAGCAGTCGTTTCCTATAGCCCACAAGTCCACTTTCATTTCCCACTGATTAACAGCCTTTGGTTTGTGTTAATACTATTTCCAAATGATCAAAGGACTGGTTTCTATTGGTATTTTCTGGACTATACATATCAATTATATTTAGGTTAAACCCATCATTTCTATATGAAATGATATTATAGTATGTTTATCTTCTACTACATAAATTCCGTCATTTTCACACCAGGCAAATGCTGGGGCTGTACCTTAATTAAGGCCACGGCCGCTTCCTTCCCACTCCTAGCCCCTTCCTGCCTCATCGTCGCCATAAGACCTAAGTGTGTAAAGCAAATAACAGAAATAAATTCCGTGTTGAAATTTGTGCTGATATAAACAGCAACCACCTCCGTCAAACTAAATTTTATTCATGTGATAACTAAGCATATAATTTGGTATTGAAAATACTTACCCTCATTATGATTTTACCAAATTTATGAAACGACTATGTAATCGACAATTTAATCCTAGATATTGACATGATTGTGTCATCGAATTTACTTTTTACTAGCAGAATTTGAAGAATTCTTCTTAGTTATTTTATCCTCACATTTGGGAAAATCATTTTATTGTTTCCAAAGAATTTCAAACTCCATAATTTTCTTGGGTCTATTATAATTTTGAGTGACTATCGTGTACTTTTCCATTTAATCTGGAGACACGATTTTTCATTCTTCTCTCTATCATATCACTATAACTTAATTTATTTCTTTCACTCATTTAAATATCATTATGTGTGATATCATTGTCTCTGGTTGTGGCTTAAGCACTCCATCCGACAGATTTATTCATTATGAATGCTGTATTCACACGCTCTGATTCCCTAAACTTTGTATTCCAGCATTTGCCTGGTGTGAAAATGGGAAAACACGGACAATTATCTTCAGGGCTGCCGACAGTGCGATTCGAACCCGCTATCTACCGAATGCAGCCTTTAACCGCACGGCCAACTCGCCCGGTACGGTGGAATTCGAACCCACAATCTCCCGAACGCAATCTCCCAGTTACGCGACCCTAAGCACACGGACAAATCGCTTAATTAAGGCCACGGCGACTTCCTTCCCACTCCTAGCCCTTTCCTATACCATCGTCGCCGTAAGATCTATCTGTGTCGGTGCGACGTATTGTCAATCGTAAGACATTGTATTCGTTTTAGTGTTAGTAAATGTATTTATTTTTTTAAATTCTTTGTCAAGCTTTTCTGAAGTGAAGTTAGCTTTTGAGGTTGAAGGTACGCTTCCAAAGCTAGAGAAGTTTGTTATTTTTCTACTCCTTGAGCCACATTCTCTCCATTTAAAACTGGCAAAGCTTCCTGCGGCTAATAAACAGGATGACCTTCTGTTTCAGCTGTCTTTTCTTGATCTTCTTCTTTATCTTCACTTACACATTGGGCAGAACTACAGAATTCAGACCACAGGTGGTACAATATACGCGATTCCGTATTTTCCCAAGTAATGCTTCCTGCCTTTTCCTTTACAGCTTGGAAATTTGAGATAAGGTCTTCTCCAAATATTTCCTGGAACCTGGGGTATGTTAAATATCTTTCAGTTACATTATCTTCGCTAGGAGTAAGTACTACTTCATTACCAATATTTGCCTTCTTACTGGCTCCGAGACATTTCCTGTAATCAACAGCATTGCTGTTCCATGGAAACTGGCCACATGCTCTAAAACCATTCCTCAGCGATTCAGGTTCGATGTGCTTTTTCACTACTTATCGTAGAATTGGTGCAAATGCTTCTCTATTCAGAGCCTGAGATGGACTTTGTCTGCGCCATTCAAGTACCACAGCTCTCCATCCCCACTCCATGGGATAGAATGATGCAACATCTGCCGGCTGCAAAATTCTCGCTGCGTTGGGGTACAGAGCTACGAGAATAACCTTAAGCTCTGAACACAGATCATTCAGTTGAAATGTAAGGTGTGTCTTGTGACCTTCCACAAAAAGAATCACAGGGAATTGCACTCTCCTCTACATCTTGATAAAATTCGTACACATTCTTGGCTCCTTTAATTGAAGGAACATTTTTTGTCTTGGGACAAAGTTGAAAATGTTTTCGTTCCCAATGAACTTTCGAGTTCAATCCTGTAATATTTCGATAGCATTATCAATTTTCAGGCATTCTATTTCAGTAAACCTTTTCCGAACGTCAGCTTCACCCACACAAGCACTAGCAAATGTTACCGACTCGCTTGTTCTTTCAACTATTTCTGGATGTCGTCGCATAAATGCATGTAAAAAGGAAATCAAGTTTACTTTGCGTTCTTTCAGAAATGACACCAACAAACCACCCAAAATTGTATCTCCCAGTCATTTATTTTCAACATTGCAAAATATTCTCACCTTGAACCAGCCACCACCAGGACAGTTGTTTTTAAATGGATTCCATCAAGGATTTTGGATCAAGAATTCTTCCACACTACATTGTACATCTTCTTTTCGCAAAGGGAAGCCTTTTCTTGAACAATATATAATCCATCTTGAACATAAAAAATTACAATATTGTAGTAAATCTAATTGAAGTAACGTACACGCATAAATCAAAACTTTCTCTCTGCTCATTGCATAGTCTGTTTCATTGTAGGCATACTTTAGAAATGTCTGCTCCTCTTCTTTTGAGAGAAATGGTAGTACGTGGTACTCCGTATTTCAGTGCTGCTGCCTTCTTCGACATACCATCTTTGACAGCTTCCAGAGCTTCAGCCGTGTACCTTCCTTTCGGCATCATGCGACCCTCATAAGGTGAAATCAAAATCACGGTTCTAAAGGCTAAATATTATTGCCTGAAATTAACACAGATCATGAGTGGAAATTGTTATGTAGGAATAATAAGGCTTACTGCCTCCGTGGCTCAGACGGCAGCGCGTCGGCCTCTCACCGCTGGATACCGTGGTTCAAATCCCGGTGACTCCATGTGAGATTTGTGCTGGACAAAGCGGAGGCAGGACAGGTTTTCCTCCGGGTACTCCGGTTTTCCCTGTCATCTTTCATTCCAGCAACACTCTCCATTATCATTTCATAGCATTTATCACTCATTAATAAATCACCTTGGGAGTGGCGACCCCATTGTAATAACAGCCTATATATGTTTCATTCATTTCATCCCTGACCCCGTCAATGACTGGAAAACAGGTTGCAGGTTTTCATTTTCAATAAAGCTTACTGATATATACGGTATAGAAATGCGCAGTTTAGAATATTGATGTTTCGGGCAAATACGTAGGCCTAGTTCTTTGTGGGGTGTCAATAACTGAAAATTTAAGAAATCAGGAGGCAGTTGTTGACACCCCAACTTAACCTCCAGGGAACTAAAATTTACACACAGAAGTAAATAAAGTAAACTTTGAATTCCTATGCTTTTGAATTAACATTATATTAATGTACTTACAGAAATATATACAGTTGTTCTGGTCGATTGATGAAATCCTCTTTTTTTAAGAAATGTTTAAGGAACCTTACATTCTTATGTAGCTCTGTACGAAAAGGCGGGAATGAGAATGTTGTTGCCAAGTTAGAAGAATGAATGAAAGTAAAACTTTAGAGGAATAAATTCCCTCTCTCTTGATATAATTTACTTCCTTTTATTTGCCCGCCTACCCTTATAAAAAGGATTTACCAACATAGTGTCAATGACTGTCAGAGTGTCAACAACTACTGTATACTTCTTACTCTACATGGGATAAAGGAACGGATATAACATATTCTTAAACAGTCCTTACAGTCCTTTGATAGAACTAATGTTAACAAAAATATTTGATAACAGTCTTCTTATAAATTCCAACACTTTGTGATTACCATAACAACATATGCTCCTGATAAAACAATCCTGAGTGAATAGATTCTAAATACGTAGTTTGGTTGAAATGAGTCCGGCGGTTTTCCAATTTTAGGAATAGGCAGATAGACAGACAGATAGACTGACACCAAAGGGAAAAGTCTTACTTCGTGTATCCTCGGTATTCAGTTACATTAGGTGGAGTTAATTTTCAAGCCGAACGAAATATTATGCAACCTCTGATTTTCTCTTGTTATGGATCCTTCAAATAACTGTATGTCTGAGATGGTGTCAGTCACTGGCTGTAGAGCATGAAGCCCGTAGAAAATAGTCATTTTCTCTGTCATTTGAATAATAGGCGAAATTATGCCTATGACAAATATTACTGTATATAAAATGAAGGGGTACTTTACATATAGTCGACAGATTTTACATATAATCAGTAGTGTAAGAGAAAATTTTAAAAATAACTCTCCTAATCTTCCCATAAACCCCCAGTCTGTTCATTGGTTTTTAAATAGTATGTATATCGAAACCTGCTCCTGTATGAGTAGATTCTAAATATAAAATTTGGTCGAGATATATACAATAGTGTAAGAGAAAACTCTTCTGGTCTTCCAATAAACTCCCAGTCTATTAAGTGATTTTTAAAAGGTATGCATACAAAACCTTGCGCCTGGATGAGTAGACTCTAAATATGAAGTTTGGTCGATATATAATCAACAGTGAAAGATAAAATTGAAGAAAACTTTTCTGGTCTTACTATAAATCCCCAGTATGTTCGATGATTTTTAAATCATATGCCTATCTAAACCTGCTCATCAATGAGTAGACTCTAAATGTGTAGTTTGACCGAAATCTAGTCAGCTGTTTACCCGGGACGGTGGAACAAACAGACAAACAAATACGAAAATTAAGAACTACTGATACGATCTTGAGCTGACCCAGAACGGAAAAAAATATCAAAACATGGCGAAATAAATCACGTTAAAGACAGCGGACCCCTACAACTTTATTTATAAAACCAGTTACAGTACCGGACCCTAGAGAAACTGACTGATTCTCTTAAACGTTGGGCAGCGCTGGGTTTATAAGGCTTGGCCTTTAACCGTTTTGTTACTCTGTGGGAAGAAGATAATGACACATTAGCTTGTACGGAGAGACGCGACTAGGATTTTGTTGGAGTTCTTTCTAAGAGAGCTCCTATTTCACATTTTCCTCTGTTAAAACAGTTCGTCTACTGGGTGTTTTTCATTAAATTACGTATCGTACTCCTATGGGGAAGGAAGGATAGTAGGAAATTTGAAAATGAATCGAAAACGGCACTCTAACAGAATAACGCTTCGCATAGCTCAACACAATTAATACACGCTGTTCTACTGCATAAGTTACCCAATAAACACTCAATATCGTAACTCTTGTATTCATACAGAAACGATGCGATTTCTAAGCTAACACATTGAGCACAGTATCAATTCCACAGATGTTAAACCAAACTAATGCAATGAAGACGCCGGAGTTATCACTTAGTCGTTACTGCATTACATCACATCGTAACGATATATCTCTCGGCAAGTTCGTCTCCTGAGTGTTTTCTTGTTAGGAATGGACACGGTGGTTCAGAACTTCTTCACTAAATTACGTGTCGTATTCTTATGGGGAGGGAAGATGCCAGGAAATTTGCGAATGAATCGAAATCGACACTCTATAAGAGAATAATGCTTCGTGTAGTACAACATAATGAATACACGCTGTTGAACTGCGTTCAACACTCATTAACGGCACGAATACTCTTGTATTCACACAGAAATTTCACTATTTCAGTGCTAACACATTGAACACACTGTCAGTACCCCAGATATAAACAAAACTGTTGCGTTGAAATCACGGAACGTATTGCTTAATCGCTACTGCATTACATCACATTAGCCTGACATGAAGCAACATATCTCTCGGCAAGTGAGTTACCCGGACTTACCATCGCCTTTCCGTCACTCATCCAGAGCTAAAA
The DNA here is from genome assembly GCF_040414725.1 of Anabrus simplex. Classification (NCBI taxonomy): domain Eukaryota; kingdom Metazoa; phylum Arthropoda; class Insecta; order Orthoptera; family Tettigoniidae; genus Anabrus; species Anabrus simplex. The sequence goes on from NC_090267.1 coordinate 300,087,545, forward strand.
AGGAAAGAGACCCTGTAAAATAGCATGATGAAAGAATTCTAATTCTATCGTTGAAAGAAAAATTATAATGACGAAGGAAAAAGCAAATAAAATTGTAAGTAAAATGTATTTACTTGAAACGTTAATCACTTCATGACCTATTAAGCAGAACAAATTTATTAATGCTGTTTAAAATAACAGGCAATGTGTTGCTTTGTCACATTAAAGTACATCTCTATCACGGCATGTTGGATTGCTATTTCCAAACAACGGGCAATAAGTTTCCTACTGTAGTTGCAGGGCCCCTATCAAGAAATGTACTTCATAAAATATGACTGCGTGTTTCCATCCTTCTATATACAGCCACAGTCATGAAACTCCTAGCAAGAAATATACTTTATAAAACATGGCGGCGTGTTCACATCCTCCTATATACAGCATTACTTACAGGGCTATCATGATACAGAGTTAGATGCTGTTTCCTAGCGACAACCTGTCCATCAATGTCGATCCAATCTTGGTGCGGCTTTGTAATTAAATTAATTATATCAAATTACTAATCATAATAAATAGCTATCGGATTTCGTTCAAGCCACTTCCTAAACCGTCTCTGGAGTAATAAGAACAAATTGTGAAATTTTCTGCGAAATCGGTCCAGTAGATTTTGATCCCATGTGAGACAAATACACACACACACACACACACACACACACACACACACACACACACACACACACACACACACACACACACACACACACACACACATTTTTCAGTTTTATAATATAGTATATAGACAGATAACGGGGTGCATTGACTTTTTCTACTAGAGTGTTATATTTATGAACGTCCGCCTCCGTAGCGTAAGGGTTAGTGTAATTAGCTGCCGTCCTCGGGGGCCCGAGTTCGATTCCCGGTACTGCCAGAAATTTAAGAATGGCAGGAGGGCTGGTATGTGGTTGAAATGGTACATACAGCTCACCCCCAATGGGGGTGTGCCTGACAAGAGCTGCACCACCTCGGAATATTTGTGATCTACCCTTCTGAGTTTGATTTCATCGCCTGAGACATCTCCTCCGTGAATGAGTTTCGATCTAGTTAAGGTCGATCACAGTGCAGTACTATAATAATAATAATAATAATAATAATAATAATAATAATAATAATAATAGTAATAATAATAATAATTTCGTGTGGCTATTTCTAGCCGAGTGCAGCCCTTGTAAGGCAGACCCTCCGATGAGGGTGGGCGGCATCTGTCATGTGTAGGTAACTGCGTGTTATTGTGGTGGAGGATAGTGTTATGTGTGGTGTGTGAGTTGCAGGGATGTTAGGGACAGCACAAACACCCAGCTCCCGGGCCATTGGAATTAACCAATGAAGGTTAAAATCCCCGACCCGGCCGGGAATCGAACACGGGACCCTCTGAACCGAAGGCCAGTACGCTAACCATTCAGCCAACGAGTCGGACAGTGCAGTACTAATCATTCCCCATACATGCCGTTCATCTAAGGTGAAGAATGTGCGAATCTTCATTTTATTATGCCTAATTGTACACTCCATCGCACAAAAATTGGCCAGCAAACACATACTTAATTTTATAAATTCTAGAAACGCGAGAACATTCGTAAACTCTGGATAGCCGGTGACCTGTAAACTGTTTTTGTTAGTTGCTTTACGTCGCACCGACACGGATAGGTCTTATGGCGACGATGGGATAGGAAAGGCCTAGGAATGGGAAGGAAGCGGCCGTGGCCTTAATTAAGATACAGCCCCAGCATTTGCCTGGTGTGAAAATGGAAAACCATTTTCAGGGCTGCCGACGGTGGGGCTCGAACCCACTATCTCCCGATTACTGGATACTGGGCGCACTTAAGCGACCGCAGCTATCGGTGCCTGTAAACTGTGTTCATTTAATTTCAAACAGGTAATTTTGAAAGAAGGTCATCTTCTGCAACGGCCAATGTTTGTGCTATTGAGTGCACATAGTCCAGAAGAAGCAACTTATTTCTTAGCATTGCCAAGAACGCCTATTTGACATAAATTGACGTTGACAATGTTGGCAGTCACAGCGTGGCATAAGATAATCAGATTCACTCTACTTTACAATAATTAGGTTGCTACAGCTCATAGCACGAACTTCATATATGCGAGGTACGTGCTCGAGTTAATAGAAGACACTGATCTAGATGCTCGTGTGTTCGATACTGTTGGGGGACTCTTATTCTAACGAAGTGTGCAGAACTTGAGATAACTAATTCTATGGAAGAGAGTTAAAATGTGCCACACAACCCGGATGAAAGGAACATTAATTCATTCTTTTCAAACACAGAGTACCTAAGTTCCGAGTGTTTGCTACTTGTTTTACGGTGCACCGACACAGAGAGGGAGACGATGGTTTTGGAAAGGGCTAGGATCGGGAAGCAAGTGATTGTGACATTAGTTATGGGTGGTAATAACTGAGGTATAGTCCCAGTGTATGGCTGGTGGGAAAATAAGAAACCACGGAAATCCACCTCAGGGGTGTCAACAGTGCAGTTCGTGCAGTTCGAAACTACAATCTTCCGAATGCAGTCTCACAGCTACGTAACCAATCCGCGTGGCCAACTTGCTCGTAGTGCCGAATTTAAAATAGTTCGAATGGTCATACGAACATTAGACATTGAATACAAAGTCACGTTACTTTTTTGTGTCCACTTTCTGGTGAAATAGAAGTGTAAGAGTGAATTTCATACTAGGTATCTGAAACGTAAATATACTTTTGAGGGAAATCTTTAGTCTATGAGACTGACCTGTTCTACTGATTAGTATTATATTATGATCTCCCCTGGTATCTCTTGGTATCCTCGATATTACATGCCATACTGGGCCCGGGGGGGGGGGGGAGGCGACTTTAGCGACCTGCTCATTGAGCTGCTGGGGAACCTATCGGTTGGGTAGTATTGTCCGGGTTGTTGTCTGGATAAACATAAGGCGAGTTCTACCGCCCTACTCTTCAAGGTTTTGTGTTAGGTTTTGGCAGTTCGGGTGAACAGGATGGGCTTCTAGGGTACATAACATAATCAATACATTGTTTTCAGTCGAAATTTATTTTAATTCCTTCTCGAAAATGCAGTTTGTCATTAGCCCTTCTGTATTGGGTTATCTGAAGAGCTCCACGTAAGTTGATATTTTACCAAAACTCAGGGTAATTTACCTTGCGAAGATTGTTATGAAACACGCTTAGATGTGTTAGGGCCATTCACACTATAAATATTTCAATTGGTCCTGCTTGTATTACTCATTGTGCAGTAAATATGTTTTTCTGGGTGTTTTTGGTGCTTTTTACTGATCAACTGTATCTTTGCCAAAACTAGCTGCCTCTTCCTTGCTATCCAGCACTGTAGATCCTTTCATACTCTAAATTAGCGATTAATACGCAAAAACTCTAAATCACAATGTAGTATTTTCATCATCATCATCATCATCATCATCATCTGTTTACCCTCCAGGATCGGCTTTTCCCTCGGACACAGCGAGGGATCCCACCTCTACCGCCTCAAGGGCAGTGTCCTGGAGCTTCAGACACTTGGTCGGGGATACAACTGGGGAGAATGACCAGTACCTCGCCCAGGCGGCCTCACCTGCATTGCTGAACAGGGGCCTTGTGGAGGGATGGGAAGATTGGAAGGGATAGGCAAGGAAGAGGGAAGGAAGCGGCCGTGGCCTTATGTTAGGTACCATCCCGGCATTCGCCTGGAGGAGAAGTGGGAAACCACGGAAAACCACTTCCAAGATGGCTGAGGTGGGAATCGAACCCACCTCTACTCAGTTGACCTCCCGAGGCTGAGTAGACCCCGTTCCAGCCCTCATACCACTTTTCAAATTTCGTGGCAGAGCCGGGAATCGAACCCGGGCCTCCGGGGGTGGCAGCTAATCACGCTAACCACTACACCACAGAGGCGGACAATGTAGTATTTTACTGTATTAAATGTGGAATTCCTCTGTATAATTGGAAATGTACATTACGCAATTGTAAGACGAGTCTACGATATAAATTGTAAAGGAAAAGAATCACCTGGCGAGTTAGCCGTGCGGTTAGGAGAGTGCTGCTGTGAGCTTGCATCCGGGAGATAGTGGGTTCGAATCCCACTGTCGGTAGCCCTGAAAATGGTTCCGTGATTTCCCATTTTTACACCAACCAAATGCTGGGGCTGTACCTTAGTTACGGCCATGGCCGCTTCTTCCTTCCCATTCCTAGGCCTTTCCTATCCCTTCGTCACCATAAGACCTATCTGTGTCGATGCGACGTAAAACAAATAGCAAAAAAAAAAAAAGAATTACAGAATTATACTGTCAAATATGTAGGAGAATTCTTATGTGATTGTGACATAAGGTCCTTCAAAATAACAGATGACGAGACCACGAGAGTTGGCTACACGGTTCGCGTCATGTAAGCCTAGTTATCAGAATGTATTCGGCAGATAGTGGGTTAAAACCCTACTGGCTGCAGTCCTGAAGATGTAATTCTCTGGTTTCCCATTTTCCACACCAGGCAAATCTTGGGGTTGTGCCTTTATTAAGGCCACGCTTGCTTCTTTCCCAGTCCTAACCCTGTCATAGTCCGTCGTCTTCATAGAACGTGTCTGTGTCAGTGAGACGTTGAATCAAATAGCGATTTAAAAGTAAGAGCTGGAGTGTTGTTAGTGTCACATGAAAACATGTAATACATTATGATTTCTTTTTCCTGTCTTATCTTTTAATTTTGTAAAAAAGTTATCATCACTAAGTATGTTGATTGATTTTCCTGATAGATGCCTTAATCCCCTTCAAATACTTTTACCAAGTGCCCAGTTTAACGATAATCGAAGCTATGCATTTCCCTTCTGTGAGAGCTTCCATGGTCCGCATGAGACGGTTTTACTTTTATTCTCAATCCCTTTCAGCTATGAAGGTACACAATAAAGAGCTTCGCTGTGGCCACATAGGGAAACTATGGCAATAAGCTTAGAATACAAAGTTCCTTATGACACAAAATTAAATTAAATTTAACCTTCTGCTATCGGATATATCAATAGCACTGCATCAAGATCTCAGGGTTGTCCGAGGATTCACTGAAAGCTAAACGTAGAATAAAGGTACCTTAAGTTCTGTCCGGCTTCATGGCTAAATGGTTAGCGTGCTGGCCTTTGGTCGCAGGGGTCCCGGGTTCGATTCCCGACAGGGTCGGGAATTTTAACCATAATTGGTTAATTTCGCCGACATGGGGGCTGGGTGTATGTGTCGTCTTCATCATCATTTCATCCTCATCACGACGCGCAGGTCGCCTACAGGAGTCAAATAGAAAGACCTGCACCTGGCGAGCCTAACATGTCCACGGACACTCCCGGCACTAAAAGCCATACGCCATTTCATTTACCTCAAGTTCATCAAGTACCACGTGCTTAATTAATTGTGCAGTTCGAAGTGTCGAAAATTAGTGTTGTGAATGTAGTGAAATAAAGAAATAGTTTATATTGATGCGAGTTAAAAGTCATATTTGACAGTGCAGGCGTCGCACAGGTCATTTTATCTATTAAATAGAAGCTTTATTTTTTCTCAGACATATTCGTTTATTTTTCTAATTTAGTATTATGTTTTACAAACAGTCTGTTTAATAAATACGACAGAGTCTGCAAGATATTTGAAACTGCTTACATCTCTCTGCCTCCTGAGACACGTTCGTGTCTCATGCCTTCTCTCCTGTATCTTTCGAACGAGAAATAGTTTATATTGATGCGAGTTAAAAGTCATATTTGACAGTGCAGGCGTCGCACAGGTCATTTTATCTATTAAATAGAAGCTTTATTTTTTCTCAGACATATTCGTTTATTTTTCTAATTTAGTATTATGTTTTACAAACAGTCTGTTTAATAAATACGACAGAGTCTGCAAGATATTTGAAACTGCTTACATCTCTCTGCCTCCTGAGACACGTTCGTGTCTCATGCCTTCTCTCCTGTATCTTTCGAACGAGGGAGGAAGGCTCTGTTTGCGTGTGCAGTGTAAATCCATTTGAAGCATATCGATGGCCTATTCAGGAAAACTCGCATGCTCCAATGCTTTTCCTATCCATCGTTTTCTCCTAGCTACATATGTATATGTAGTCCATCAGAAGAATTTTCGCAGGGTTCATTTTCCTATGCCGATGTGTAAAAAAATCGCCCTTGCCGTGCCGTACAATAGGAAGTATGTTTGCGTGACGTGTTTACCCACTTTTACAGTATACTGTAGTTAAGGCTCATTTTCCTTTAGACATGAGCACAGGAAAATGAACACAACGAAAATGGTTCTGATGATCTACATATCCATACGTGATTAGGAGGCGTGACCAGTCTTAAGGGAAATAATAGATGCGGAAAGCATTGGGAGATACGAGGTTTTCTAATTAGGCCATCGATATACCGTAGTATTTCGCTGTTATCTGTTTGCGATGTTTTCCGCACATATAACAAAGCAGCGTACAATTGCTTCGACTTCTGCACGTTAGCGGTCCTCTCATCATCTTTAGTTCCCACGAATAATTTTTACCTTCCTTTAAATTCCTTTTTAAAAAACTATTTTTGCAATCTTTGATGATATCCATCCAATGTTCATACAGGAATTTTCTTCTCAATCTATTTGAAAAGTAATTATTCCTCTCGTAAATAACTACAGCGTTGATTTGACCAAGGCTAATTAGATTAAGAGATTTTTCCAATGGCCAACATCGACAGTTTCTAGGAACATCGTACTCGCCGCACATTTTGCCCAAGATATCCACGGAGAAATATTGCTTTTTAATAGAATATGACACGACCTGGTTTTCCTTGGACTCTGCGTTTTGGTTCATTTCGCTGTTATTCAACTGCGTCAGAAAATCAAATCGTTCTTGGAAATCCGCGTGAGTTGGCCGTGTGGTTAGGGGCGCGCAGCTGTTATATTGCATTCGGGAGATAGTGTATTCGAACCCCAGAGTTGGTAGCCCTGTAGATGGTTTTCCGTGGTATTCCATTTTCGTACCAGGCAAATGCTGGGGCTGTACCTAATCAAGGCCACGAACGCGTCCTTACCACTCCATTGTCGCCATAAGACCTGTGTCGGTGCGACGTAAAACCAATTGTCAACTGGAAGAATCATTGAGGATGTTGTAGTGTGGAAACAGTGACGGTTGAGTAGCCCAAATTCAAACCATGTGACGGACGAGATCTCCTGTACATAAGCATCAATTATTCCTCACATTATATAGTTATTGTTTTTGTGCCAAGATTTATTTTGTCGTTATTTAGTAGATATCAATATAAATAGTTACTAATTAGGCCAAACAGAGCCATAATCACCAATTTGAAGGAACCACAACGTGATGAATTGCAACGCATTCTGTTTTCAATTACAGTAGATTCTCGGCAAAGTATCTGACAGCTTCAGCATCCAAATCATTCCGGGCGCGTTTCTATTTCTGGCCTGCTTTCAGTATTTTCCCAGGAGCTCGGTAAACTTTCTTATCAAGTAATTCAACAATTCGCCGGGGCTATTGTTTCGCTCGTCGCTGGTCCTGCTTGGATTGTCGTCGCTCTAACGGCATTGCCACCTCTTGCCGGCATCCACACACACAGTTCTCATTGTCAGATTATTATTATTATTATTATTACTATTATTTTTATTAAACAACTTAATAGGGAATTGAAAATCGCAGTATCTTCAAATTAGTCTAATCTTCTCCTTTTTCTACCACTTTTCCCACATCTATGGGGTCGTGGGTGCGAACTGTGTGGCACATAAGGATTAGGCCCTGTTTTACAGCCAGATGCCCTTCCTGACGCCAACACTATATGGAGGAATGTAATCACTATTGCGTGTTCCTGTGGTGGTGGGTAGTATATCGTGTTGTCTGAATATGAAGAGGAAAGTATTGGGACAAACATGAACATCCAGTCCCTGAGTCACATCAATTAATCAGGCGTGATTAAAATCCCCGACCCGGCCCGGAATTGAACCCTCTAAACCGAAGTCCTCAACGCTGACCATTCAGCCAAGTATTCTGACTCAAATTAGTCTACTATTATCAATTATAAAATACATTTGTACAAATCTGCGATGTTCACGTACACAAAAAAGTATTGTTACTGGTTTCACCAGGGCGAGTAAATCGGTTTTATTTTTTAGACCCTACTCATAAAAATGAAAACAATAGCCTTATCTAGATATTAGCTGTACTGAGCTGGGCTCAACTAACCTCAGCTTATGATAGAAAATGAGAAGTCATCAGAAAGCATTCACTATATTTCATTGCATTCCGCTGACAAATTTTATCACAATTATGGTCAGTGAGAGGATGCTACCTTTCTTTCTTTCTTTCTTTCTTTCTTTCTTTCTTTCTTTCTTTCTTAATCTGGTTACCCTCCAGGGTTGGTTTCCCTCGGTCTCAGCGAGGGATCCCACCTCTACTGCCTCAAGCGCAGTGTCCTGGAGCGTGAGACATTGGGTCGGGGATACAACTGGGAAGGATGACCTGTACCTCGCCCAGGCGGCCTCACCTGCTATGCTGAACAGGAGCCTTGGTGGGGGATGCGAAGATTCGAAGGGATAGACAAGGAAGAGGGAAGGAAGCGGCCGTAGCCTTAAGTTAGGTACCATCCCTGCATTCGCCTGGAGGAGAAGCGGGAAACCACGGAAAACCACTTCCAAGATGTCTGAGGTGGGAATAGAACCCACCTCTACTCACTTGACCTCCCGAGGCTGAGTGGACCCCGTTCCAGCCCTCGTACCACTTTTCAAATTTCGTAGCCGAACCGGGAATTGAACCCGGGCCTCCGGGGTTGGCAGCTAATCACACTAACCACTACACCAAAGAGGCGGACGGATGTTACCTATGCCCAATTTATACCACCCCATCTCAATGGCTTCCTCCATGGAACTTACAAACCTCACAACCTATCTAATCAAGCATTCATATAGCTTCTCTGACTTGCTCCAAACAGAATATAAAATGCTTCTTAGTACAACATGTTTTATTTTCCAGGACAATGAATGTAGTTTTACTTGATAATAGTCAATTAAAAACAAATAACTGACTGGAATGTGTAAAACGTCAAATGGTAACTATATACAGTTGTCAATTGAGTGTTATGTTATGTAGAAAATAGAGAGAATACAAAGCAAGGGAAATACATATTTTTACGCGCACTGGCAGGATAAAATGAGGGACGGATTACATAACCTAGATTCGAATGTTTTTGCGATCCATGCACTTTTTTATTCAGGACTGGTCGCAGGATTATGATGCTCTACAAGCAATTACGGAATATATTTTAAACATTTAATTCAGCACACATGTGTATTGTTTTGCTTTTGACCATAAAGAGGCACAAGAGTTTCCACTCTGATTCGGTGAAGTTGGAGAGTTAAACGGAAACTACGTAAGATAATTACATGATCACTGCGTAGAAAGGGGATATACACCGATGAACCATTAGATCGTGACGACCACGACCAGGGAACATTCATCGCGCCTGGTACATACTGTATATACAGGGTTATCCACCTAACATGTTACACGGTAATAACTTCTAAACCATTAAAGATATCAGCATTCTGTTTTCATATTCGTAAATGGTACGCAGGGTTTTGTAAAATAACGTGCTACTTAGTCTAATGGGGTGATTAACAACCGAGATATTGATACTAACTCCATATTTTTAAATGGAATGTTACCAATTCATACAGCTGATTAAATAGTTCATCTGCGTACAAGTTCAAATATGTATTTTCAAAATCGGACAATTACTTTTTGAGATATAAGTAAGAACAGCATGTGCTGTTTTGCATGCCGCATTAGACGGCGTGAAGTCGGGCAAAGATATATTGAGGAGCAAGCAGTTTCCTGGGAGTGAGTTCAGCCACGGAATGGATACCAGGCGTGTAAGCACCTCGTACACATGTGATGGGTTTTGCAAAGTGTGTATGACAGACGAACACATGACAGGACAGAAAGGGTTGATGTGTTTAAAAGGAATAAAATAAGTACTTTGCTTTGAAAGGAACATAACGAAAGCTATAATTGTCACTGGTTTTAGTTGAAAGTTTCCTGTCTGACTAATTTTATAAATATTATAAATCTGCATTTTACTTGAAAAATATGAAATATCTGCATTTAAAATGGAAAATCTAAAAATTAACATTCATTAAATAAAATACACACTCGTCGGACCTTGTACTCACACTTACTTGTTACCTGCTTACTTACACATACGTTATTTGAAGGGCGCCAGCTGCCACTCAGTGCAGCAATAATAGAATGAGACTCTTGACTATCTCTAGGGTGTGGGGTAATAAGCTTACTTTTGACAACATACCATATAAGTTCTGGGAAAAGGAGATTGGCGTTCGGTTTCCCCATTAATTTTGAGGTTAAGATATTTTACTGTCAATGAAATAAAACTATGAATTCGTTTGATAAAACAATATATATTCTTTAAATAATATATCAAAAAATAGCGAGTCATGTTGCGATAAAACGGATGAGAATATGAAATTATGACATTGCAACTGAAAGAAACTAGGCATGAATTTGAATTCTTCTTGACCGGACATTTAACAATTTATACGAAATATTTCCCTCACTGATTCACTTGACTGTACCTTCAACACTTTGAGTGTAATTACGACGTATTCCTTGGATCTGGTGTTTACTGTAGATGTGTCACGCCTAACTTGGTGATACATCCTTGTGACTGCTTCTTCTCCATATCATCTGACTTCTTTATAAGTCAATATGGTATTACCTCTTGGCAGGTCCAGGGTTGCCCTCTCTGACTCCATGGTAAGCCTTGCGTCGGTGTCTTCAACTAAGTGACGGACCAACTTTGTCCTCACTCTCTCAATGACCAATAATTAATGGCTCACTGAGTCTTCTCCATCTCTCGTTCACACTCGTTGACTGACCGACTGAGGTCTCTTCATCTCGTAGACTTGTTCACTGTACTGCTTCCGTTTAAATAATGACTTATGACCGACTGAGGCCTCTCCTTCCCGTAGACTGACGCTATAAGGCGCTGGTCCTCGTATTTATAACCACTGGTTGACACACCTACGCAATCTCCAGAAATAACAATGACATACTCCCACAACGCGGCAAATATTACATACAGTTGTGAAACCGCCGCCGGCTCGTTGGGTTTCTCAAAGAAAGTGAGCTCAGTGCTAAATAAATACGATGACGTAGCCATGGCGTAGCAATGACTTGGCAGAATCGCCAGTAGAATAACAATATAACGACGTCACATCCACATCTGATACATCGAAACTTTCACTGTACAGGTATTTAATGATAATCTACATATACGTATATATGCATACACTCAATTACAAATACGCATGCGACAAGCTTTGCGTACTGGAATTGAATAATAATTATAACAAAATAGTGGTAATGTCACAGATGAAATAATAATAATGACATAATAATAATAATAATAATAATAATAATAATAATAATAATAATAATAATAATAAAGATAAAATCATACAATAATAAAAATACAGATATCATCTTGTAACGGGATTTGAACCGTTACATAGTGTACAGTTCATACTACTCTATGAGTTGAGAAATAAACATAACACAAAACACCGGAAGACCTCCTTCTAGAAAAGCAAATGGTCAGAACTGATCGTGGTGAGATGGCAGCAACACTATTATTTATGTTTTATTTTACACGCATTAACCTCCGCAAAGCTCCAGCGTGACTGTAGTGGGTGCATTCAGGACAGCGTAGGTTCGTGTCCTGCCTCGCTCAACCTGAAAGTGATTTTCATGGTGTCCCATGTTCAACACCAGGCAAATATCGGATAGGTACCTTTGTGATAGGCCACGGCCGACTTCCTTTCCAATTCCTTCCCATTCCCATCCGTGAGAAAATAACGCTAAACTGAGCGCAACCTATTACATGTCAAAACAAAACAATAGAACTTTAATCTCCCTTCCCCGTTGTGTGTTCGCCAGTCATACAATAACGTTACACACCCAGGGTATGTTACGGTACATCACATTATGTTTACAGTACATTCCTGGTATCCGTTCTGTGGCTGGAATCAAGGCCAGAAAACAGCTTGCGCCTCAATATGTCCTTGCCCGACTTCACGTCGTCTGATGCGGCATGCAAAACCGCGTATGCTGTTATTTATATCTCGAAAAGTAATTGTCCGATTTTGAAAATACTTACATATTTGAACTTGAACGCAGTTCACCCTTTAGGCCAGCTGTATGAATTTGTGCCGTTCCATTTAAAAATATGGAGTTAGTATCAATATCTCGGTTATTAATCACCTCATGAGACTAAGTTATTTTATTTACGTTATTTTACAAGGACTTGGGTACCATTTACGAATATGAAAACAGAATGCCGATACCTTTAATGGTTTAGAAGTTATATCTGTGTAACATGTTAGGTGAATAACTCTGTATATAGGGCAGGTCTACAGGCTTGTTGTTACCGACTGATTGGAATAATTAAAACTGCTAGGAAAACACCTTTTATAATTGCATGATGCATATCCCTAACTAATGCTACCCCTGGAACCTCCTGGCATGCAGAACTTGCCTGTTTTTATCTGTAGGCATCTTTCTAACTCTGCCTATGTAGTTTTCTCCTGGCCCTTATTACCATACTCCAGTACTGCACCCAGTACCATATCTGTTTGGTACCATGCTTAACATGGGGACAGGCACGATACTTCCTTTTGCATCATCACTTCCCAAACACTCTGCTGTACCTCTCTCTCCTTAGAAGATAGTATGTCGTAGGCGAGGTAGCTCCTATAGATCGCTACGCAGGGGGGGTCGAACTTTGGAGACAATCACCCTCACCACGAAGTTAAGAAATGGCTTGCGGGTATTAGCGTCTCCAATGTCCGAATGAGAAAAGCGGCCGATCACTCTGTGTTTCATAGAGGGCAAGTTGAGATGGCACGGCGGCTGGGTATCAACATCTTTGAAACGGCGCGGCTTGTGGGTTGTTCTCAAGCAACTGTTGTGATCATGTATCGAAAGTGGTGCAACGATGGGCGATAAACGACGCGTCGTCCAGCCGCATGTTAACAGCGGCTCATTGATGCTAGAGGTCATCCAAGGCTGTCACGGGTTGTTCGGCGTAGCTGCGGAGCCACAGCTTGAGAAATCGCCAACGGTGATGACCAGTCCAATGTTTCCAAGCACACAGTACATGGGGCTGTTAAGTCGATGACACGATCGTATGCCAGTGTTGACTGCACTCCACCGAAAGGGGTGCACTTAGTTGGGCACAAAATTGTCGCCAACACTGTAGACGATGAAAAAAAAAGAAGGATCGCCTGGTCCGATGAATCGAACTTCTTTGTTCATCATGTCGACGGCAGAGCGCGAGTGCACCGATTTCCAACGAAGGACTTCCCGCCACCTAGTTGAATCGATGCCTCACCGAATGGTCGCAGTTGTGCGGGCAAAAGGTGCTCCTGCATCGTATCAGGCAGGTGTTCATAATATTATGGCTCATCGGTGTAATCCCATTACCCACTGACTGACCTGAGGAGAGTATTTCCTGAGACATGCGCCTGGCATTCAGGTGTAGTTGAAAATGTTGTAGAGTGGCAATGTCACCGGCTTCTTACCAAGGAGATTAGAGTTAGATTGTTCGACAATTATGTGTGATTTTATAAATAGAAGTAATATCCTTGTAGTTCGGATTTTTAATTCCCATTACCTTGTTTTACGTTTCTCTGTGGCAAATGTACTGACACGATGCTGAAGTATTTGAGCAGATTCAGATAACACAGGGATCGAATCCGCCAACTATGGCAAAGAAAATCAGCGCCCTTCAATCTTATTCATGTCCGACTCGTTGGCTGAATGGTCAGCGCACTGGCCTTCGGTTCAGAGGGCCCCGGGTTCGATTCCCGGCCGGGTCGGGGATTTTAACCTCCATTGGTTAATTCCAATGGCCCGGGGGCTGGGTGTTTGTACTGTCCCCAACATCCCTGCAACTCACACACCACACATAACACTATCCTTCACCACAGTAACACACAGTTACCTATACATGGCAGATGCCGCCCACCCTCATCGGAGGGTCTGCCTTACAAGGGCTGCACTCGGCTAGAAATATCCACACGAAATTAAAAAATCTTATTCATTCAACCTGGAACATAATTAGAACCGGTTATCGAAGATTGCCACATACTTCCGAGACTGTGAAAAGTAAATGACTTCAGAATGCTATTGACGGTTTAATAGAGACCCGAGAAGATAGGGGTGGTCGAATTCATACACAGTATCCACAGTCCGTCAATCAATCAATCAATCAATCAATCAATCAATCAATCAATCAATCAATCAATCAATCACTACTACTGATCTGCATTTAGGGCAGTCGCCCAGGTGGCAGATTCCTTATCTGTTGTTTTCCTAGCATTTTCTTAAATAATTGCAAAGAAATTGGAAATTTATTGAACATCTCCCTTGGTAAGTTATTCCAATCCCTAACTCCCCTTCCTATAAACGAATATTTTCCCCAATTTGTCCTCTTGAATTCCAATTTTATCTTCATATTGTGATCTTTCCTACTTTTAAAGACACCATCCAAACTTATTAGTCTACTGATGTCCACCCACGCCATCTCTCCACTGACAGCTCGGAACATACCACTTAGTCGAGCAGCTCATCTCCTTTCTCCCAAATCTTCCCAGCCCAAACTTTGTAAAAAAAATTTAACGCTACTCTTTTGTCGGAAATCGCCCAGAACAAATCGAGCTGCTTTTCTTTGGATTTTTTCCAGTTCCTGAATCTAGTAATCCTGGTGAGGGTCCCATACACTGGAACCATACTCTAGTTGAGGTCTCACCAGAGACAAATATGCTCTCTCCTTTACATCCTTACTGCAACCCCTAAATACTCTCATAACCATGTGCAGAGATCGCTCAAGAAGGAACCCCGAGGAGCTCTTAACTTACTAGGCGAACGCCTAACCGCATCCGCTTCGCTAAACTTCTGGAAACATACTGTAGTATGACGAGAGCAGAGTACAAACGCCATCCGATTTGGTGTTTAAGACTTTAATTACTGCACTGTTACCTAGTTTTATGCATGGATCTACCTCTTCGTTACACCCGGTCACGAGGTACGATATTGTAACATAGTTCTTCTTCTTCTTAATCTGTTTACCATCCAGGATCGGTTTTTCCCTCGGACTCTGCGGGGGATCCCACCTCTACCGCCTCAAGGGCAGTGTCCTGGAGCTTCCGACTTTGGGTCGTGGGATACAAATAGGGAGAATGACCAGTACCTCGCCCATGTGGCCTCACCTGCTATTCTGTACAAGGGTCTTGTGGAGGAATGGAAAGTTTGGAAGGGACAGGCAAGGAAGAGGGAAGGAACCGGCCGTGGCCTTAAGTTAGGTACCACCCTGGCATTTGCCTGCAGGAGAAGTGGGGAGCCACGGAAAACCACTTCGAGGATGGCTGAGGTGGGAATCGAACACACCTCTACTCAGTTGACCTCCCGAGGCTGAGTGAACCACGTTCCAGCCCTCGTAACACTTTTCAAATTTCGTGGCAGAGCCGAGAATCGAACGCGGGCTTCCCGGGGGTGGCAGCTAATCACGCTAACCACTACACCACAGAGGCGGACCATTAACATAGTTACATGGTAAAAAGACGTTGCTACATAATTTCAAGGCGTCATGTTTTGCGGACGGATGATATAACATTTCGCTAGGGTTCAGTGTCGTGTGCAAAATGTGCTCACTGAACGTTAGTACCATACAGTACGCCTGCCGGGCAATAGCACCCCTATAGCCACGTGCACGTTAGTTGGGCTGCAGCAAACGATATTGGAAGGGGCTGCTGATTCACACTGTATATTTTTTCCAATAAGTAGATTGCGTGCTAAAAGCCTGGATTCAATTCCA
Source organism: Anabrus simplex (assembly GCF_040414725.1). NCBI lineage: Eukaryota > Metazoa > Arthropoda > Insecta > Orthoptera > Tettigoniidae > Anabrus > Anabrus simplex. The sequence continues at coordinate 300,103,462 of NC_090267.1, forward strand.
AAAACCGTGTTCATATAGAGTGGGGGCATATGGCGCTGTTGATGTTGATTCTTCCGTCGGAAGGAGCGTTAAGCCTTGAGATAACCCCGTGGTGTAATGGGACAGGAGTAGGCTATGTGCCGACACTGAATTTATTCCTCTCCCTACGTCATTATCATGATCATCTCTTCTCACGCCCGAAATGTTGTTCCTTCAGTAGCTATTTCCCGTAAGTCAAGAAGACAACGTTTTTCGTATGGTTTGTACAGTACCTGGTGTTGATTTCACCTGGGGGAGTAAATATACAAGCAACTTCTGACGCATTACTCTCAACCTATCCTTAACGTTCAGAATGTTGGCACCACGTGTGAAAGCGTGCACGATTCAGTACTCTTTTTAACTAGTGCTACAAGTAACTGTGGAAATAATTGCATCCCTGAATGCGGCTGCTAACGAACAATCGTGTATAGCGACAGAAATAGGCGTAGTTCTATTTTTTTAAATCACCTTTTGGTATCGCAGCCTTAGCCTTCTTCTTCTTTATCTGCTTACCCTCCAAGGTCGGTTTTTCCCTCGGACTCAGCAGGGGATCCCACCTCTACCGCCAGAAGGGCAGTGACCTAGAGCTTCAGACTCTGGGTCGGGTTATACCACTTGGGAGGATGACCAGGACCTCGCCCAGGCGGCCTCACCTGCTATGCTGAACAGGGGCCTTGTTAACATTCTGGTAGTGACAATTTTTTCCACCTACGGGACTCGAAACGATCGGGGTAATGTCGAGGCCGCGGCCGCATATTGTGATGTAGAATACGTACGACATCATACGTATTTAGGAAATGAAATACCTAGTTAGTACGGGTCTGACACTTTTCCATTAATCGGGTGTGATTTGCACGGCAGGAGTTCGCGTCGCGCAAAATTCGCCTCACAATATTCGTTTACAACTTACATATGGCGACTATGGGATAGGAAAGAGCTAGGAGTGAAAGGGAAGCAGCCGTGGCATTAATTAAGGTACAGACCCACCATTTGCGCGGTATGAAATTGGGAAAGCACGGGAAAACATGGGAAAACACGGAAAACCATCTTCAGCAGTGCCGATAGAGGATTTCAAACTCACTTTCTCGCGAATGCAAGCTCACAGCTGCGCGCCCCTAACCGCACGACCAAATCGCTCGGTGAAAAATCTTAAGGGGATACTTTTTTGTACTAATCAATATGATTACTATCAAATTGAAATCAACCGAGCTCGATAGCTGCAGTCGTTTAAGTGCGGCCAGTATCCAGTATTCGGGAGATAGTAGGTTCGACCACTGTCGGCAGCCCTGAAGACGGTTTTCCGTGGTTCTCTATTTTCACATCAGGCAAATGCCTGGGCTGTACCTCAATTAAGGCCACGGCCGCTTTCTTCTCACTCCTAGCCCTTCCCTGCCCCATCGTCGCCATAAGACCTATCTGTGTCGGTGCGACCAAAAACAACTAGCAAAGAAAGAAAAAAATGAAATCATAATTTCTAACTGGCACAATTACCTTTTCCATTTCCAATCATACGATAGGTTTTTCTTTCGCTTTGTTACAAAGCGATGTTTTTGTAACATAAGAGGTCTCCATTCTTAGGCGACGAAATGAGTTATTACAAAACCTCAGTTGTGTATGAAATGAAAAATTACTTCCTAGTTGATATTGAATCTATTTTCTTGTGCCAAGCTCCCTGCTTTCAGCTTTCCCATCAGAGCTCCCTTATTATCTTCCGATCCCAATGGTATTAGGACTGAAAGGCACAGGGTGTCGTTCACTTTCACGCCCTTCGTCGTCCATCCTTTTCCTTTAGCGGTAGTCTTGTTTTGCAAAAGGATGGTCTCTTTCATGTTTTCTTTGACCACTGTTAGGAAGAAATGGTTGTCAAGTTCTACTTCCTCCTTAGACTAATCACCACCACTACCACCTGACTGTTGACTTCCAGATTTAATTGGAATCAAAATCCTACATCATAGCATTCCATTGAAAATTATACATGCATTGGTCTGAATTTGAAACAATGACCGCCTTGGTGAAAAGCCGGAGACTGTCTGTAAAACTGCCGCCCCCCACCCCGTCACCTGCCCCCGCCGCCGCCAACGTTAGAAATTATTCGTTAAAAGTAAATATAATAAATCAATCAATCCAGTGAAAAATTAAATAAGCATAACCGAAAGAAAAATAGGTACGTTATAATAATAATAATAATAATAATAATAATAATAATAATAATAATAGCAGTTTTCCGTGGTTTCCCATTTTACACCAGGTAAATGCTGGGCTGTAACTTAATTAAAGAAACGGCTGCTACTTTCCAAATCCTAGCCCTTTCCAATTCTTGCGTCGGCGAAAACCTTCGATCTGTTAGTGCGACGTTAAAACACAAAAAATAAGTTCGCCTCTGTGGTGTAGTTGTTAGTGTGATTACCTGCCACTCTCGGAGGCCCGGGTTCGATTTCCGGCTCTGGCACGAAATTTGAAAAATGGTACGAGGGCTGGAACGGGGTCCACTCAGCTGTGGGAAGTCAACTGAGTAGAGGTGGGTTCGATTCCCACCTCAGCCATCCTGGAAGTGGTTTTCCGTGGTTTCCCCACTTTTCCTCCACGCAAATGCCGGGATGGTACCTAACTTAAGGCCACGGCCGCTTCCTTTCCTCTTCCCTGTCTATCCCTTCCAATCTTCCCAACCCCCCACAAGGCCCCTGTTCAGCATAGCAGGTGTGGCCTCCCCTGTTGTATCCCCGACCCAATGACTACGCTCCATAACACTGCTCTTGAGGCTGTAGAGGTGGGATCCCTCGTTGAGTACGAGGGAAAAACCAACCCTGGAGGGTAAACTGATTAAGAAAGAAAGAATAAAAAATAAAATAAAGACTTCCTAATGTTTTACCCAATGTATTGTGGTCGGCATTAGAGGTGGATTTGGCCTAGTTTTACAACTGGACGCCCTTCAAGACGCCAACTGCATGGGGAAGAAAGTATTTACTATTGCGTATTTCTGTTGTGTTTAGTAGTGCGGTGTATTGTACGTAAATTACAAGAAGTGCATTAAGACGAACACCATCACCCAGTCCCCAAGCTAAACGAATTAGTCTAACTACATGCAGTTAAACCACGACCCGGTCCGGAATCAAATTAAGGGCCTACTGAACCAAAGGCCTGTGCACTTATTATTCAGATTATAAGCCGGATAATAATAATAATAATAATAATAATAATAATAATAATAATAATAATAATAATAATAATAATAATATGAAGCCTATTTCTAGCCTTGTATGTTATGTGGCTGTTAATCCCGTGACTGTAGCCGTCAAGACTAACACATTTGAATAGGTATTTACATTAAAAATTTCAGTCCAAAACAGTAAATTTTATACGAGGAGGATAAAATAATTCAGCATCAAATGGCGACCGAAGGAGAGTCTCCAATTAATTCTACACAAAGCACTTGCTTACTTTCTGCAAAATACCAAAATGGAAGTATTTACTGTTCCTGATCAAAATTAAAAGAAAAATGGACTCATGTTATTGCATGAAAGAAATTTTGGTGAGATATGTTACGCAATTCATTTATCTATCTTGTCTTTCTGCCTGTCAGGTTATGAGCCCATAGGCTGGTTGGATCCCCAAATAGCACCACCAAAGGCTATGCAGTTAAAAGGAAACTGCAAAAAGCAATGGCAGAGCCCAAATGAGGCGTACTAGGCAAGATGAGCAGTGAGGTAGTTTTCCATTGCTTTCCTCACTGGACCAGAAGGTGCTACTGCAGCACGACTGATCCTATGAGCAACACCTTTCACAACCCTCAGACACTAGTTGTGTTCCAAATGTCATCACTCAGCACCACCCATACCCCAGCAACTTCCATATTGTCACAGCCATGGATGAGACTGGGACTTCGGTGGAAGCTGTACTTTGCTCTCGCCTGTGCCAAGAGATGGACACAAAAATACTGCATCCACCAAGACATGGCAACAGGCGGTTTATCTGTCTTACGAGAAAACAATTCTATTATCATTGTTTAGTTATTGACTGTTTCGTAACAGCACCTGTTTACAACATTTAATGCTTCGATGTCGCAAGGATGGGTAAGAGCTAGGATCGGTAAGGAAGCGGCTGTGGCCTTAATTAAGGTACATCCCCAGTTTTTGCCTGGTGTGAAAATGGAAAACCACGGTAAACCATCTACACGGCTGCTGATGTGATGATGGGATTCGAGCCCACCATCTCCCGAATGCAAGCTCACAGCTACAGGACCCTAACAACACAGCCATTGCGCTTGGTTTATAAAATTTAAATTTGTACTGGAGTATAGTGGGATAATGCGTATTAATTAATTAATGAATGGATTAATGGAAGCAGTGAAAGAGAAGTGTGCAAAAAATAAGAGTGTAGAAAGTTTGTGTTTCGATTATACGCAGAATATTTAGATTCCAGAGATACCTGTCCAGGAAAAATTTTATCTACGCCAGCTCACCATTAGCGTATTCTGTGTCGCAGATCTGAAGAGCAGTAAGTCAAAATTTTGTGTATTCTAAGAAGGTACTGTCCACAAAGGAGTCAATTAAATATTCTCTATTTTGGTTGATTACATCAAAACAGAACTGCCAGAATGTACTACAGAAATGAACATTTTTATGTCCCGCTCAGAATAAGAATAAAAGGAATCGTGTTATTTTTATGTCTAAACGTGCATGCTGGATTGCCTGTAACTCCATTCTGACGAAAAGTGGACTCGTGTTGTTTATGCATCCGGCGATTCACTTGTACCGGAATCGTTATCGCTTTAAAGCTGTTACTAGGTTCGCTATTCCTCAACATACCCTCCGTGTCAGTAAAATGACATCGAGACTTTTACAATGCAATTGTGAGTCACTATAGAACTCGCCAAACACAAGCGTTCACTCTTCCCTCACACTGACTCAGGTCTCATACAAACGATGGAATAGCGCAGGGCGGAACGAAGCGACCATGTTGTTAATTAAGGTACAAAAATGAGAAACCACATAAAATTAATTTCATGGCTGTCGCTGGGTTGAATGACTCAACTGGTTGAAGCGCTGGCCTTTTGACCCCATCTTGATGGGTTCGGTCCTGGCTTAGTTCGGTGGTATTGGAAGGTGCTAAAAAATACGTCAGCCTCGCGTCGGTAGATTTATTGGTACGTAAAAGAACTGCTGCGGGACACAATTCCAGCACCTCGGCGTCTCCTAAAGTATTTAGTGGGACGTTAAAACAATAACATATAATTCAGGGCTGTCGACGGTGTTGTTTGAACACCCTCCTCCCCCCCCCCCCCCCTTCTGAATGCAAGCTCACCGTTACGTGACTCAAAGCATGCAGCTAACTCCCTTGATACCCATCAATGTTGATGATGATGATGATGATGATAGGTGTTTTAAAGGATCACTCATAACATTTCATAAGCTTACATCAGTGCTTAATTAAAAATGCCAGTGTCTGGTACACATAGAGGCAATCTCATAATCCTGTGCTGCTTGAAGGACAAGATGTGGGTGTAACGATGCCAGTGTCCAGTTCTACCAATGGCTCAAAAAAAAATTAAAGCGATCTGTATGTTCCCTTACCATATTTACTAGAGAGATTATAGGAAGTTTGGATCACGTAGCTCTCAGCTTGCATTCCGGATATAGTGGGTTCGAACCCCACTGTCGGTAGCTCTGATGATGGTTTTCCATGGTTTTCCCATTATCACACCAGGAAAATGCTGGGGGCTATACCTTAATTAAGGCCATGATCGCTTCCTTTCTTATCCCATCGTCGGTGCGACGTAAAGCAATTTAGAGGATTATAGGCTGCAATGGCGAAAGGTCTTATTGTAGTTACGGGCTAATTATAACTTAAATGACAGTATTGTTCATTACTTTGTGAAGCCCTAGTTCAAAATGAGTAATTTTCTTTAATAATTATTATTACTACAATAATAAAACTATGTGATTAATGTCTCTTCAGCTATTCGTCTCAAACAAGGCGGCAGCGTTGACATTTTGTTCTGAAAGTGATCTTTTCTAAAGAGACGTTAGATCTAAATACTCATTTCTCATGTTTATACATTCTCAAATGCCACCAAATTTTGCGAGGTTTGGGTCCTGCTACCTTAAATACAGAAGAACAAACACTATTCATCACGTCACTTATAAATTTAAATGCAGTTGTATTTTTACAATGCATTGTTTAACATCTGCGACTGAGGAAGTGAAATCTAAATACGTTGTTTTCCAGGAACAACAAGTGGTTGAATAATTCGTGGAATATTCGAGAGCAATTCTAACTACTCCCTCGCACGTGGTAAAGTGATGTAGCACATGGCATGCCACAAGGGATTAATCGATGCTGTAGTGGTATAATGAGACACTGACACATTACCTTGACACGACCGACGTGAGGAGCGGAGGTGTGAGGCGTCAGGAACAGCGAGTATCTGTGTAACACGACGGAGCACAAGGGGCACTGACTACTCACAAGGTGGCAGGACTGCCGAGGCCACCACACTCATGCGCTGCGGACTGCGCGGGATAAGGCAACTCTTAACACTCAGTCTCAAAGAAATACTGACATACTAAACGTAAAAATGTGATTGAATCCGTCTGAAATTATCACACTGAACAACTCGGTACACTTGGATTAAATTTTACACTCAAAAATATCACACGCCGAGCGAGTTAGCCATGCGCTTAGGGGCACGCAGCTGTGAGCTTGCAATCGGGAGATAGTGGGTTCGAACCCTACTGTCAACAGCCCTGAAGATGATTTTCCGTGGTTTCCCATTTTCACACCAGCAATTTCCTGTCCCATTGTGTCGTAGGTACGACATCCTAACTGTTGTAAAACCATCAACTATTATGTTTAATATATTTTAATTATATTTTATTAAATGCTAAATTATCTTTTATTAAATGTGAAACATGACTAATTCCCGATTTCCCTGTAAATATGTATTATAAATTTGTATAACCTCAAATACGTATTGTGTATAAAAGATTTTTAACTTTTTTACTATTTGTTTTACATCGCACCGACACAGATAGGTCTTATGGCGACGATGGAATAGGAAAGAGCTAGGAGAGGGAAGGAAGCAGCCTTGGACTTAATTAGGGTACAGCCCCAACATTTGCCTGGCGTGGAAATGGGAAACCACGGAAAACCATCTTCAGGGCTGCCGACAGTGGGGCTCGAACCCACTATCTCCCGGATGCAAGCTTACAGCTGCACGTCCCTCACCGCACGGCCAACTCGTCCGGTGTGTATAAGTTTAACCTCGAAATCTGTATATTCGAAAGCTGTAGAAAACTATATAACGTTCTTCTTCTTTTCCTACCGTTTTTCCCATACCTGTGGGGTCGCGGGTGCGAACTGCGTCGCATATGTGAATTCGGCCCTGTTTTACGGCCGGATACCCTTCCTGACGCCAACTCTATATGGAGGGATGTAATCACTATTGTGTGTTTCTGTGGTGGTTGGTAGTGTAGTAGTTGTGTGAATATGAAGAGGAGATTGTTGGGACGGACACAAACAACCAGTCCCCGAGCCAGAAGAATTAATCAGAAGCGATTAAAACTCCCGGCCCGGCCGGGAATCGAACCCGGGACCCTTTGAACCGAGGGCCAGTACGCTAACCATTCAGCCAACGAGACGGGCTTTCGTATATTAGTTATATTCTGCTGTAATTGGGTACATATGAAGGGTTCTGGAAACTTAACTTACTGTAACGTTTTTCAAATAATAATAATAATAATAATAATAATAATAATAATAATAATAATAATAATAATCGTATAGCCTCAGCTACCTTGTGCAGACATTTCAATTTGACGCCATCTGGCTGTCTGCTCGTCAATTTCGACGTTCCGTTTTACTCTAGGCCTACTAAATGGCAGACCAAGTAAACCGAAACTCTCTTGGGCGTCTATGGCTGAGATTTCAATGAATTTTGTCGGGTAAACACCAAATGTGTCACCAGAGATCTTTTACATGCCGACATCGTACAACATGGAGTGTCCGCCCTTCAAAAATCCGACTGGCTCTGCCGGGTTTGAACCCGCTATCTTGGGATTCGGAGGCTGACACTCTACCACTGATCCACAGAGGCAGCTTGTAAGGTTTATTATCCAGATACATGTAAGTTAGAGACATTGGAAATGTTGGAGAGATTTCCATGTCTGTTGGAAAGTTCGAGCTGGATCCATTACTGAAGTACTCCATTCGACTAGCTGGTCGATCGATGTTTCGAGTGTTCCACTTAGAGTGTTGCAAGAACCCTTCCAGAAAGCGATAATTCTATACGGTTGATCGAACAGTATATATATCGAGCTATCAGTCAGTGAGCTAGCCATTTCAAGAGTGTGTGTGTTATACTGAGTGAGTCAGTGTTCCTGTTATCTGTACTTGTCAGAATCGACTTCATGGTACTCCGCTATTAAGTGTTGCAGTGTCACTTGCTATTGTGTGTAATTGTGTGTTGTGACTTACAGTGACAATAAAGTAGTTTACACAAGGAAGTGAACGTGTTCTCGTGTGATACTTATTTACGTCAAATGAAATAGCATTTAAGAGCGATAAATTGGCGACCGCGACAGGACACTTCGAGACGCAGCAATGAAGATCGACCAAATGACCGTGGCGATTTTACGAAAAGCGCTGGCATCCCGACGTTTACTGACGGCTGGGAGCAAAGCGGACTTGCGAGAGAGGTTGCGCCAGGATTTGATGGACAACGAGGACCCAGACAGTTTCGACTTCGCAGTCACCTCGGAGGAAGAAACCAACGGCCAGGTAAACATTATGTTCGCACAATTAACTGCTTTGATTCAGGCCCAATCTGGAAAAGTGGCCGTGGCCTTAAGTTATATACCACCCCGCCATTTTTCTGGACGAGAAGTGGAAGAATGGCTGAGGAGGGAATCAGAACCCCCTCTACTCAGCTGACCTCCTGAAGCTGAGTGGACCCCGTTCCAGCCCTCGAACCACTTTTCAAATTTCGTGGTAGAACCGGGAATCGAACGCGGGCCTCCGGGGGTGGCAGAAAATCACATTAACTTCTACATCACAGAGAAGGACAATAATTAAATAATAATAAGAAGAAAACTAAATTCGGCAAAATCTTTCAGGTGAACCTATTCACATATTTTGGGAGAAATTATTCAGCCGTCTGGTTTAAATCGCGAAGCAAATAAAGAAAGAATTTCAAAGTTACAGAGAACTTACGGGATCACTTGGAACAGATACATTAAAAATTCAATATCTCGGAAAGCAAAACTTAGTCACTATAATACAGTAATCAAACCTGAAGTGTTCGGGTCTCTAACAGGAAAGGAAAATTTTAAGGAAAATTTTTGGCTCAGTTTGGATAGAGTGAATATGGAGGAAGAAAGCATACCAGGAAATATATTGTCATTCTGAAAAAGTATCTCACTCCTTCGGAAAATACGACTGAAATTCTATAGACACATTATCAGAATGAACAGTAACAGACTAACTAAAAGAATTCTGAACCTGGCCCTTTCACCTAAAACGAAGAACAGTTGGCTTCGTGAAACTGAAAGAGATCTCCAGGAAATCAACATCTCGGAAGACATTATACAGGACAGATGTAAATTCAGAACCAAAATCGACAATCACCAGTTTGAAGACAAACCCAACACCAGAGCCACTATAACTTGGACGGAAGAACGAAGGACGAAGCTCAGCGAGAGGATGAAGGGATCTTGGGAGGAAAAGAAGGCTAACACATCAGCTAAGCAAGTTCAACCGTGCTCCTAAGTAGGGCATAACGATACTTTTAAAAAGTTAAACTAGTGTCCCCTTCTTGAGGTGGTGCAGTTCTAACCAGACACATCCCTTCCATATTGAGATGAGCTGCATGCACCATTTTAAGCTCATACCAACCCTCCTGATAATCTTCAATTTCTGACAATAATGGAAATCGAATCAGGGCCTCCGAGGATGTCAGTTAGTAGTGCTAACCGTTATACTAGAATATCGTTTAAATTCCCGTAGATTTAATGAGGCGCCAGGTTGTAGGAATTCTCAGCTTTTTATGAAATGGAGCTATATGGAAAACAATTTCAAAAAGACCTGGCGTAGTGTTCAAAGCCGGCCCCGTGGTGTAGGGATAGTGTGCCTGCTTCTCACCCGGAGGCCCCGGGTTCGATTCGCGGCCAGATCAGGGATTTTTCTCTCAACCTGAGGGCTTGTTCGAGGTCCACTCAGCCTACGTGTTTAGAATTGAGGAGCTATCTGACGGTGAGATGGCGGCTCCGGTCTCGAAAGCCCAGAATACCGACCGAGAGGATACGTCGTGCTGACCACACGGCCCCTCGTTATCTGCAGGTCTTCGGGCTGAGCAGTGGTCGCTGGGTAGGCCGGAGCCCTTTCAAGGGCGTTAAGTGCCGTTGGGTTTGGTTGGTAGAGTTCAAACCTATTCATCCACTAAATCTATGCCTCCATAGTTCAAACTTAACGTAATATACAAGTCATCACAAGCAAGATTTGTACTATGCTAATGAAGGGATGAAGTTTGGAAACTATGATTTCATTAAGCAAAAATAATGTTGGGTCGATGCTGATTGAATTTAGAGGCTTAGGTCAATATTTTGTCAATCCAGCTGTGTAGCGTCGTACGTTAGGTTCACGCTTTCTACGCTGAAGATTCTAAAAATAAATCCTAGTGCTGCCGGCTGGTATTCGAGTGTGCTTAACATAGGGAACCTGTTTCGACTGAAAGTGACGTTGAGCCACATCAGGGCATCGACGTCTCGCTGGTCGCTGATCGTTCCTTATAAGCCCCGTTCCAGGACCAGCTCCAATAGCGGTACCCTCTTCTGACAAATTCTTGTGTTTTTTTTTAAATCATCATCGCGTTATTCCCAAGAGAAGCAGCAGATTCCCGTCGTACTTCAGCAAGGCTGTTTACCTCTGTACGGCGCCAGATAAATGATTATTAACAGCACACAGTCATAAGAATTAAGGTAATAATACTTATCCGATCAAAATACGTTGAATGGAATGACAACCAGAAATGTAGACTCCAAGTGCTAGGCGACGCCGATGATAGCATGCAGAGTGCCCGTCTTCGTCATGGTTCCCATGGCATTGATTGGAAATAGAGCAAAATGACTGACACTTAGGGCAAATGCAAATATAGTAAACAAATATATCGAGTGTCCCTGTTCGTATTGTTATCTATGGATTGTAGACAAAACAAAATTACTGACGCCTATGGCATAAAAGACACAGAAAACTTATGTCGAAAACCAGTATCAAACGATCACGAATTATTATTATTTATGATTATTATTATTACAATTTGTATCATCCTGTAAGTTACGTGTGATGTAACTGTCCTATAACGTGTCTAGGTTCTGAGGCCCACTTGCCTAGTATAGTAGTTGTAATAATAGGCTAACAAGAGGCCCAAAGGCCAACGCCAAGAATTCAGAAGTATCTGCATGATGGAGTGCCGGGATCCTCTGTTGAATTCTGAGACAATGAGGAAGGGGAAAAAGAACTGGCTACAATCCTGGAACTAAACTCCGGCCTCAGTCATCCTGACCGGGTTCCCAACGCTAGGTTATGACTAGAGGAAACACTGGAATTGATCTTATTGGGAGAAATGGTTATGAGACTGGAAATTAGGCAATGCGGTAATATTTTCAAGGAGTGAAAATAAAAATACGTAGACGGAATAATCCTCAAGACATCCATTGGGAGCTTCAGAACTCCAAACAATGACACTTTCGGATTCTAACACATGAGGTAACGTGCGGCCCGACTACAGTAGTAGTGAATTTTGGTGAAAAAAACCTGAACAGTTTCTGATCTCTAAACTTTCGCCCAGGAACTCTGGCAAATTGAAACTTGAGTTCCACTTCGAGGTAAGTTTAACAACTTGCGTAAACTCATTATTTACTCGAGTGCCAGAGGAAAGGAAGCAAAAGCAGGGCACTCGCTTTTCAAAATCATCCACATATTTTAGACCTGTGCACCTAATATAACAGTACTCTCCATCTTATCCTCATGATGCATCAACTTTTACCTTCCGGGTCCAGTGTTCTTGAGAGTATTAAGAATATGAGTACTGTATTTTTATACGTGATCCTTGAGAACTAAGTTACACATATAAAAATGATATGTATATAGGTATGTTTTGTCTTCATCTATTTTAACTCACACTCTTTCCTTTGACACACCGACATGCTGAGTGGCTCAGAAGAAGGAATGTTGGCCATCTTATTTTTAGATTGTGGGTTCGATGCCAGCTCAGTCCTGCGATATTTGAAGGTCCTGAAATACGTCGGTGGTTAGTAAATCTTAAGAAGAATAACGTTATTACTATTACGTAATTAACATGAATTGGAGCTATATTAACCAGTAATAAATACGCAATATTTTTTACTGATCTGTAAATTGATGGCAGAATAAATATAAATTATTAAACTTATTGTTTCCTGACATGCATTTATTTGTTAATTCACCGTAGAATCTTTAAATTCTTATACAGAGTGTTGCACAAGACGAACAACTTAATTTAACTCAGTAAATATGGTATTGAACACTGTATGTACACTCATTTTCGCTTGAGTGTGATGAGAGGAGGCCTCTATGATACATGACGCATCCATATGTCTCTCAGTCATGGCTGTCCATCAATACTCCGTATCACAGCCTGCACGGTTGTTAGATAACATTGCATCACTCATTCTGTATCGTTAATATCGTGACACGAATTTTCATATGATCTCCGGCCATAAGACATATTTATGCCTATACATCAAGTTTTAATTGAAAAATCTGCTGAATTTTGTGCAGGAAATGTAGTTATTCAATGTGAAAATATTGTTCGAAGGAGATGCGGTAAACAACTGAAACTGAAGTTTCGCCGCCGTTTCCCCGAAGGAAGAAAGAAGATGATATTGTTCCGTTTGTTTTTAATTGCTTGCCTGGTATTTATACTCCACTAACCCACACACACAGGACTTCCACAGTATGAAGTATTTATCGAGATAATCAATAACAGTGAATGTAAACCAGAAAAAATATACGGATTTGTTGTCAGGCGTGTGCGATATTTAGGTTTCTATCCTTGTTTACCGTAAAATTCATGAAATATCCGTGCAAAGTTTGCTTTTTAAAACACTAATTTTTGTTACAAACATTTTTAAAATATATAAACAATATTTCTGTTAAATATTATCAAAATATAGGTAAAATCAACGAAGTAATCTATAATAATAAAAGGAAGTGTGTGTGTGTGTGTGTGTGTGTGTGTGTGTGTGTGTGTGTGTGTGTGTGTGTGTGTGTGTGTGTGTGTGTGTGCTATACCCAGCCAAATGTACGGCAGGCAGAGATCTGAAATGTTGAACATAGGAAGATAGGTAACGTTGAAGTGGTGGTAATCTGGTTTAGGGTTCTACCACGGTGCTCTGTAGTAAAATATACTTACCGCTCGGAGACTCTCATCTGCTTGGGACGCGATCGGTTCGGGATTCTTCTTTATAAGTTCGTACATAACGGAATCAAATACTACGGGTACTATTGGTACTAAGTGAGAATGGGCTATACTAAATTTCAACTAATTAATGTATAATAAACGTGATATTAACTAAAATCCCGGAAGTTTAAGTGGACAAAAAGTAATTAAAAATACTCAAATTGTAGTTATGTTACGCCATAAATAACAACACTTCATTAAAATCTCTTAAATAAATGCTCTTACCAGACCACCATCAATTAAAATGATTAACTAATTAGAAATCGATTGCTGACACCAAATGTGTAAAATATTGATTAAATGATTGACGCAACCTTAGTTATATTTCATTTTAAAACGTCAAATACAGTATTCATTACATAAGGTAACTCTGAGAAGTGTTAAAGTTATCTTTAAACTGAAAGTTATGAAAATAAAAATAAAATAATAAAAGTTACACTGAAATTTATGAATTGAAACTGCTCTAATAAGTAACAGGAGTTTCCTGAGAACACACCTTAATTTGGGAGTTTACTGCTCCTTGATATATTACTGTTAATTAAATTAGCCAAAAATACATATGGCTTCAACTGGCCTTTTATGATCTAGTATCGGATGGGTATTCAAATAAAATTACATCAACTTATTGCATTGCATAATCGACCTGAGTTGGATATGAAAGGAATACGAGCTGACTATAGCCTGTATGATTCATTTGTATACGAGCAAACTTTAAACACGTACGAGCACTTATGAACACTGAATTGTATACATGGATCGTGTGGCTGAATTTTGTATTAATTATTCCTTCAGACTAGCTGAGCAGACCTGCCTAACATTTACACATTAGCATTTTACACACTCAAATTTTTAACCCGATCTGGTCTGTATGATTCGCAGACATTTTACCCCAGTCACTAAGGAAATGTCTTAAAGTCTAAGGTTTAACATTTGAAGCCTTACTTATTTACACTTTACAGAGCCTCTTCAGTTATTTCATTATTCAGTTGAAATTTCCTTGGATACTATAAGCGAAATGTTGTTTTAAGAGAAGTAACCAAGCTGTCTTCCTTCCCTAAGTTACTGACCTCATATTTACATTACAGTGTGGATGAAGCCTCCCTCGTTCACCATAAAACAAAGTAAATGACACGGGAAATAATTAGCGCTAAGCACATTTTATCCTAGTTCTACCATCTAAATATGTACATGAAAGAGAATACACCCTATTATATCTAAACTATACTATTTACACAAAGCAATAAAATCACGTACCAATCAGACTGTTATATACGTTATATACGACTACGATGCTACGATGCTGACCGCAACCCGTCAGTCAAATGACTGAAAATGGCCGTGCGCGTAGAGGCGCGTGGCTGTGAGCTTGCATCCGGGAGATAGTAGGTTCGAATCCCACTATCGGCAGCCCTGAAGATGGTTTTCCGTGGTTTCCCATTTTCACACCAGGCAAATGCTGGGGCTGTACCTTAATTAAGGCCACGGCCGCTTCCTTCCAACTCCTAGGCCTTTCCTATCCCATCGTCGCCATAAGACCTATCTGTGTCGGTGCGACGTAAAGCCCCTAGCAAAAAAAAAAAAAAAAAACTAAATATTCTGATGATCTCACGAGTCACAGTAGCTATGGTAATGTCCCACCATGGACGGTGTGTGACCAAGTCCTATTATCTCATATCATGGTCACGATAATATTGTAAACAAACTTTTAAAATGTTGCTTAAATTAAACATCAAAAGATTCGGATTGAAATAAATAGGCATGTAACCTACTTCACGAAAATACATCCGGCTGCAAAATCCTCGTAAAATATCCTATAATTGTTCTTCTTAGATACAATTACAAATGAACTGTCAAGCAAAACCATAGACATAAATATTATTGTTTAAACTTCGTAGCGAAATGCTACCATGTCAGGTATATACCATTAATTTTACTGTTATTATTATTGTTATCATTAATTTATTATTGTTATCATTAATTTATCATTGTTATTGTTATTATTATTACTATTATTATTAATAATAATAATAACAATAATATTCACAGGTGTATTTTTTAGGTATAAAATAATTTTGTATCAATTTAACTCGGCTTCATATCATAGGAAACAATCTGGAATCAACTAATAATATCAACTATGTATTCCCAGTGCGTCTGGTTGTTGTGATTATGACGGTATTTATATCCTGTGTCCGAGCATTTATAAGCAGGCATCTGCCTTTCTTTAACACAAAGCATCTTGTCCCTATTTAGCCTATTTATTTAATTATTTATATACTTCTCATGCTTACTCGTAGACGTTTGCTGTCATAACGGAGCGTAACACGTCACTTATTAATCCAGGATTTTTTACACTGGTACCTCAACGTAACATTTTCTCCTCTTGCGGGGTTTTATTACTTTTCCATTGTGTGACAATATTTGCTTATTACTCGATATTTTTATTTACATCAGACCTCACCTCACTTCTACACATCCTGTCGGCACTGTATCAATTAACTCATTTTTTCGTAACAACACAAAACATTTATCAATTATTTGTTAGAATTTCCCATTACTTTATTACCGAATGGCTATCAATAACAGATCCTTGCATGGGCATCAATATCCTCATATTCTGACGTTATGTTGAAAACATCGTAAATCCCATAACTTACAGTTGGATAAATAACTCAGGTAAATCGCAACAGTATTATTATTCCTATTATCTGACTCCACAAAATTGCATAAATAGTTATTCTTAATCACGTCATAAAAATATGATGACAATTATGATTGTCGTTGTGACCCATCAATACAAACATTTCATTCGCAACAAAACATATTACTATTGTTATTACTATTATTATTCTCATATGACTTAGAAATTCGGGACAAGGTGGATATAATTTACATTATTAAGTGACACAGCAGATATCCCAAAACCTGAATATCATGAAATCATACACGTTAAGCAGATAATGACTTAATGTCAGGTCTTCAAAATTAATTCACTTTGTCTTCAAAATTAATTCACTGCATGCCCGTTTATGGTATGTGACATAACATTTATATTTAAGGCGATTTTATCTGTCCTTCCTACAACATAAGATTAAACTTGCCACAATCATTTCTATCGGATGACAGCGTGGTCACAGATATAGTTCATTATTTACAGATTAATTAAAACAAAATTTTAATAATCTAGTATTCACGTCGCCAAGCTGTCCTTTCGGCTATCCCATGCCGTCCTATCGACACCTTCAGGGGTTTTTATGCCATGTTAAACACGCGCGTTGTCATGGGGAAGATTGGTGAATATCCAAATTGGCACATTATTTATACATTGGTAACACAAGCCTTATTTTTGCACACGCGTAACACTCTTCTTCAAATAAATTATATGATCTAATTGTCAACCTAACACACTCCCGGTGATAATCTGACTCTACTATGGTGGTGTGACGTTGTCCTGCAGTTACATAATTTTCTGTCAGCTGGTCAACTCTGCAGGCAAAAAAGTGGCCCTATAAAATCTCAGTCCTCGGGATACCTGTCCTAGCAGGCGGTATAGCAAGTGTTTACAGTCTTCCACTCTCGTTCATTGCCCTCTGTCTGTCGGGTTAACGCAACGTTCTTAATGAGCTCAAGGACTGGCTATCGAACTTGAAAACTGGTGAATACACAAGAGGTTGTCATTTACCAAAATGTTCCCTCTATTAATTGCTCAGCCTCTCCAATTCAACTGTTTTAAAACAAGCTTGCTACTTTTATCTCGGCTATTGTCTTACGAGATCGTACATTCTCCTAGGCAAAGGTGGGTTATTAAGCTAACTCATCTGCTTAGAGACTTTCCTTCCCACTGAAAGTGAATAAATAACTTATAGTTTATGATTATTCACTTATATTTCAAAATTATATTGATGCCAGTCCTGAATAGTCGGTCACCTGACGTTCACTCGAAGTCGTTTGGATACAAACGAATACTTTACACGCACACGGCTGATCGGACATAGACTGAGGTAGACTGACTGACTGACTGACTGACTGCTCACTCGCTGCGGGTTCGGTTCACCTCTACGTTATAAACCTTCAGTCCGACTACGTGCTTCTAAATCAACTTCGATGTAATACTGAGCGTCACAAATTAATGAAGGGGCTTCGACAAGTCATTAGCAAGTGTCCGTTGTTCCTAATTTTGCTGGTATAACGGTACGAAGCTGAAAGTGGGTATACGATCGTATCCTTTTGTGTGATTCACTTGGCATTGGTTCAACTAAACTAATGTCGGTAATTTGTTTGATGGCGGCACTTTCTGTCTTCCGTTTCTATTCACGCCATCAACACGTGATCAGTCGCACACGTTGACTGTATTTCAGTTAGGTTGTAATTAATTTAAATGAGTCCACCGAAAATGTTATTCACTCTGATACAGTTATTAGAAGACCAGTTGACGTGCAACCTTATACAAACTCTCAAGATAGACTAAATATCCTCAGCGGGAAATTTCAGCGCTTAAAACTGGAGCAATTTGATTGTCTGAGCCATTTTTCTTCGGGGTCCACCATTCTAGTTCAAAGGACTTCGGGTATCCTCTTTCCTCTTCGCACATCTCAGGTTTCTCTGACTAACAAAGATGCATGGAAAATGTAGAAAGTTTCGTTTCCCAGGGTGTGGGGGCGAGTCCTCACTTCTTGCTAAGTGCATTTATTACAACCACATCTAATCGTACAATTCCATCAGCTACTTCCCAAATTGCTGTTCCATACAATAACTTCGTTTTTACTACTGAATTAAATATACATTTCTGAACTTCGTATTCGGTGTTCGGCATCTTTCTGTCCAATATTTGTATATCTGTTCTGTCCATCCACCATTGCTGCTTATGATCGTCCCAAGGTAATTACTTTAAGAACTTCTAATTTTGTCTAACTCATCCACCATTGTTCATATTTTGCGAGTTTGTCACCCTTTTTACACACCATAACTCTCGTTTTCTTCGGACTAATGTTTAT
Organism: Anabrus simplex; assembly: GCF_040414725.1. Classification (NCBI taxonomy): domain Eukaryota; kingdom Metazoa; phylum Arthropoda; class Insecta; order Orthoptera; family Tettigoniidae; genus Anabrus; species Anabrus simplex. The sequence goes on from NC_090267.1 coordinate 300,121,966, forward strand.
ATTCCACACATTGCAACAATTTACGATCTCATTAATGCCATTTTCGCACTATGATAGGTTTTAATGTGAGTAGAAAGATATCGCCTGCGAAGATCAGACCCGGAACATCTTGGCTCTCGAGACATGGAGCCTACCTGTTTGGAAAATATCGTTAATAAATCAGAAAATAATATTGTTGATAAATGGCAACCGTGTAGTAGACCCAGTTTTGAAAATATCTCTCCCACTACAACCCCACCTTTCTCTCTTACATAAAATGAAAATTTCTCCTATGTTCCGTATTTTCAATTGTTCTTAATTTCCTTCCTTGATATTCCGACCTGACACAAGCTATATACGACATGCCCATCTACTCACCGATCAAAAGCTTTGTCTAAATCGATTGCTGTGATGTACACTTGCCTCCTTTCTTCTTCATATATTTATCCATTATTGTTTTAACAAACATGGTATCGCTTGTCCTCATTCCCTTTCTAAATCCTAATTGGAGTCTCTACAGGATTGTGCAACCCTCTGCCCAATCCATAAATCTTTTTGACAATATCCCTGTACATGTCTCACTTAGTGAATCTTACAACGTTATCCCTCTATAGTTATTTGGATTTCTTCTCTCACTTCCTTTCGTATATACAGGGAAAATGATTCCCTCCTGCCATGATTTTGATACTCTCACTCTCTTTCAAATATTTTGAATATTTTTACTATGCATTATAGGATAAAGTATTTACACTTACTTCCTTCCAAATTTAATTATTTGTACCTAAAATGGCTCCTGAATTTCCTTTTCGCCCTTTCTCTAGTAAGTATTTTACTTCACTAACTGAAATTTCCTGGTCTAAAGTAGGCGGGATGCACTCCAATCCCCTGGAAATCGCAGTATATTCTATGTTAGATTTCCAACAAACGTCCCCATATAATAGCGGTCTGAAATGTTTGATCCATTCACCATGACTTATATTCACATGTCTTGGACTTTTCTTATCTCTACAGATTTGATTTATTCTATTCTAAACATTCTTACTCAATCAAAACTCAATCAGTCACTACTGGTCTGTATTTAGGGCAGTCGCCCAGGTGGCAGATTGCCTATCTGTTGTTTTCCTAGCCTTTCCATAAATGATTACAAAGAAATTGGAAAATTATTGAACATCATCCTTGGTAAGGTATTCCAATCACTAACTCCGCTTCCTATAAACGAATATTTGCCCCAGTGTTTCAACTTGAATTCCAACTTTATCTTCATATTGTGATCTTTACTGCTGTTAAAGACACCACTCAGAAAGATACGTCTAATAATGTCATTCCACGCCTTCTATCCACTGACAGCTAGGAACATACCACTTAGTCGAGCAGCTCGTCTCCTTTCTCCCACGTCTTCCCAGCCTAAATTTTGAAACATTTTCGTAACGCTACTCTTTTGTCGGAAATCACCCAGAACAAATCGATCTGCTTTTTTTTTTTTTTTTTCCAGGTCTTTAATCAAGTAATCCTGGTGGGGGTCCCATACACTGTAAGCGTACTCTAGTTAGGGTCTTACCAGAAACTTATATTCCCTCTCCTTTACATCCTTACTACAACCTCTAAATACCCTCATAACCATGTGCAGAGATCTGTACCCTTTATTTACTATCATATTTAAGTGATTACCCCAATGAAGATCTTTCCTTATATTAACACCTAGGTACTTACAATGATCCCCAAAAGGAACATTCTTCCCATCAACGCAGTAATTAAAACTGAGAGGACTTTTCCTGTTTGTGAAACTTCAACCTGACTCTTAACCCCGTTTATCAACATACCATTCCAATTCACAACATTATCGATGTCATTTTGCAGTTCCTCACAACCTTGTAGTTTATTCATTACTATTCAGTCACTATTTGTCTAATCCAATTGCACTATATATTGCCAGTAGTCTCCCATGATTTACCCTATGAAATGTCTTAGATAGGTCAATCGCGAAACAGTCCAGTTGACCTCCTGAATCCAAGATATCTGCTATATCTTGCTGGAATCCTACAAGTTGAGCTTTAGTGGAATAACCTTTCCTAAACCCGAAATGCATTCTGTCAAACCAGTTATTAATTTCGCAAACATGTCTAATATAATAAAAAAGAATGTTTTCCCAAAGCTTACATGCAATGCATGTCAAACTGACTGGCCTGAAATTTTCAGCTTTATGTCTATCGCCCTTTCCTTTATACACAGGGGCTACTGTAGCAACTCTCCATTCATATCGTAATAGGTCCTTCATGCAATCAAGAAACAAATAAGTACTTCAGATTTCGTGCTATATCCCAACACATTGTCATTAGCATATCCCCTGAAACCTTATTAATTCTAGCTGCTTTTCTAGTTTTCATATGCTGTATCTTAGTGGATTTTCTTGCTAGTTGCTTTACGTCGCACCGACACAGATAGGTCTTATGGCGACGATGGGACAGGGAAGGACTAGGAGTGGAAAGGAAGCGGCCGTGGCCTTATTTAAGGTACAACCCCAGCATTTGCCTGGTGTAAAAATGGGAAACCACGGAAAACCATTTTCAGGGCTGCCGACAGTGGGGTTCGAACCTACTATCTCCCGAATACTGGATACTGGCCGCACTTAAGCGACTGCAGCTATCAAGCTCGGTGTATCTTAGTGTAAATATCGTCGTTATCATAGGTAAATTTTAGTACTGCTTGAGTATTAGTCACCTGCTCTATCTGGACATTATCCTTGTAACCAACAATCTTTACATACATTTGATTGAATACTTCTGCCTTTTGAAGACCTTCGCATACAAACTCCCTTTCTTCATTAATGATTCCTGGAATGTCCTTCTTGGAACATGTTTCTGCCCTAAAGTACCTACACACACACTCTTCTACTTTTCAATACAATTTCCATGACTGCTAATTATGATTGTCATCATGTTATCCTTAGCAGACTTCTTTGCTAGATTCGATTTTCTAGTAGGCTCCTTCTGTTTCCCCTTATTCCACAGCCATTTCTAACTATATTTTTTTTGTTATTTGCAAAAAACTATTTATTTCAAACCTACACCTCTTTCTTCGTCTCTTTACTTTTCTGTTATCATATAGTGGGTCATTACTATTACTTACCACATTTAAAGGTACAACCTGTTTTCAAATTCCCCATTAATTGCTTTAAACCCATCCCAGAGTCTGTTTAAGCCTACATCTTTTTTACCGTTTTCCACCGATCATAGTTACTTTTTAAATATTCCCTCATGTCTGTTTCATCAGCCATATGGTACTGCCTAATAGTCCTACTCTTAAGAACTTCCTTTCTTTCACTTGTATTTTTAACTAGGACAAAAACAGCTTCGTGATCATTAATACCATCTATTACTTCGGTTTCTCTATAGAGCTCAACTGGTTTTACCAGCACCACGTCCAGAATATTCTTCCCTCCAGTTTGTTCCATCACTTTCTGAATCAGCTGCCCTTCTCATATTAACTTATTTGTCATTTGTTGGCCATGCTTCCTGTCGCTCGTATTACCTTCCCAATTAACATTTGGTAAATTGAGGTCACCCATTACAATCACGTTCCTTTCCATGTCTTTTCCTACATAGCTGATTATCTTATCAAATAATTCCGAATCTACGTCAGCGCTGCCCTCGTCCAACCTGTACACTCCACAGGTATCAAGTTCCCTATAATCTTTGGAGATGAGCCTTACTCCTAGAATATCATGTTAGTCATTTTTAACATTTTCGTACCTTACAAATTCTTCTTTTACCAGGATGAATACTCCCCCTCCTATCATTCCTATCCTATCTCTATGATTCCCACTCCAATTCCGTGAGTAAATGTCTGCATCCATTATATCATTTCTTACCGATGATTCAACTCATAGTACAATATCTGGTAAGTATATATTTATTAAATTACTTAATTCTATTTACTACTTTCTTTAGAATCTCTGCTTAGATTTTCAGCTTGCTTCTTCTGCCATGAGTACTTTCTCTTTACTAATAGTTCTCTACACTCCTTTTGTTTGATACAGAAATGCAATTCTTGTTTCAAGACCCCTTATCTTGCTGTATGATTTTAATGCTTTCGTTGTTTCTATTTTATTTCTGCGTTCTTCATTGTACCACCCAGTATTTATTGACAGCCCCATTCTCTGACTCTCATCTTCTGTCATGCTATCAATGTAGTATTTTCTATAAGATGTATTGTCGCAACCATTTTGTTATTTTCAATCGTAAGTCTTATCCACATCGTCATAATTTCGAAACGCCTCTCTTTATAATAATCCTCAAAGTTTTTGCTGAGGCTTTCCCTCCATCTATATTTGGGCACTAATCACTTTTTAATATTTTCTTTATAACAAGCCACGCTATGCTCTCCCATACTTATCAGATTAATAATTAGTGGTATGTTGTTGGATTATGCTCAGCCTTTAACTGTTATCCACTTGACGAATAGCAATGCCTCCCTTGAACATAACAATAGGGCTATAATACTTCCTCTCGTTTCTGTTATATATGTCATGTTACCTATTTCATCTCCTGGCCAGCACCCATCAAAATATACAATTATTTTAAACCACATAATTCTAGCTATTTTTCACCGTAGGTATTATAACCTTTATCTTGACTTGTTATCATTTTAAATACTCTTTCCTCTACCTCTTTACAAAGCACTGGTTTTCGATCTGTAATTCTCGCAAAGTCCCCATCAGCATAATACCTATATCTTCATAAGTATTCCTTTATTTATGTTGCCAACTCAAGGAAGAAATCTTTGTTTGTAAATGAGGGACATTCGGGAGGGCTGTGCACAAAACCAAGACATAAGCTCATTTCTACCTTCTGATTCGTCTTTATTTTTATCCAAAGAACTACTTCCATTTCTGTTTCCATGAGTTCATTTTTCTCAAGTATATTGTCCCTTATAATTACCCATCCGATCACTCCCGTCTCTTGCCTTGTTATATATTTTGAAACCGTCCACATGGACTTCATATCCTGGTGCAATCCAACTCTCAACAAATGTAATATTTTCAGTTTAGGCCATTAATTGTCGCACCACTTGGTTTCCTACTTTGTTCAAAAATCCTCCTATATTCGCACACCCTAGTCTCCATTCAAGTTCCTGTTATTTTTACACTTTGTCAGGTTGGTAACCTTAGTCTGCTTATTGTTACCCTCACTTTTTCTACTTCTAAGGAATTGATCTCTAGTGTACTAATAATTTCTTTGTCCATAGTGTCCTCATGTGACTTACGTTTTTTGGACCGGAAGTCCTTTATCATTAAACTCTGGCCACTGTTTCTATCCTCCTGTCTTCTGACGCTTTTCTGGATCCAGGAGGTGGCTCGAACCGGCAGGGAGCTAGTTCTACGACCACGACTTTTGCAGGTACAGCTAACTCTTCACTTCCTTTCACCGACCCTGTTGTACACTGAACCTCTCTACCATCTGATGTTTCACAAGTTGCTGCACAAGCAATGAAATTACTCGTAGCAACCTTGAACATCCCTTCATCTGTCGTACGCGCCTCACTTCATTGTTGCTGCTGCTTCTCATCTACATCCTTTAGCTGCACTGGTGTCGAGGCTCACCACCAATTACGTTCGCCAGCTATCAAACGCAATCCTCGTATATACGCCTTGAGTCCTGAATTCCTTTCTCTTCCTAAATGTAAACGTGGAATTCTCTGCTTCATAATGGTATCATGTACCTTTTCACCCATACCTTTTCCTCTTTTAAGTTCATAGTGTTCCATAAAACTTTATTTGCCATCAGAGCTGGTAATAACTTTAATTGGACCCTTTCCGTTCACTCTACCGCTCTGTGCATGTCATCTGTGTCTACTTCACTGAAGTTTACCTGCATATGGTTTTGTATAACGTCCAACAAATTATTCAATGTATCATTTAACTTTTCAATTTCACTCCCAGGTACACCATAGATCAAAATATTTTTCCACCTAGCTTCTTGGTTGATCATATTTCCTTGTCGTTTTACATGTCTTAACTACTTCCGTAAAACCTTTATTTTGGCCTTAGTATTTCTATTTCACCAATATTCTGGACAACCGTCTCCGTTATTATTCTCAGCTCCTCTTTCACGCACTCCTTTACCTCCTTCATTTTTTTATACTGTTCCCGAATAAGGTCTCTACTTTGTTCCACCTGACAAGCCTCTCTGACTACTTTTTCATCTTCTCCATGTTTTCCCAACCAATTGATCCGACTGGCCCGGGACCAGCATTGATCTCGTCACCTCCTATTAGAAGTAGTAATAATTTAGGATTTATTAAACCTCACAGGCTTCCCCTCAATACATAGTTCAAATCCGAAATAACCTAAGCAAAACACAGAGAAATCAACCAGTAGTACCTAACTATACTTAATTGCAATTATCAAATAAGAAATGCATAAAATAAAGTAAAATAAAATTTACGCCAATCTGGCACAAGCACTGTCATGTGGCCCATGATCAACTCCTTATTGTTGATCCAATGGCGATGGCAAAACGGCAACAGAATAATAAAATAATAAACGGGGTAAAATAAAATAACATCGGCAGTCGGCACATTTAGTTTAAAAACCTTCGTATTTCTTCCGGCAAGGCTCACAACCAAGGACAATCCAGACCGTACGCTGACCCCTCTGCTGACCTACTCAGGTTGCAAGCCCAGCTTTAGCGTTAGAACATCTGCCGTGCTGGTGTGTCACATTCTCCTTACATTTTATTTACAATATACACTACTTCCTATTTACTAAGCGCCCTAACCTAACTACAACTCCAAATATATTAACTTGCCAACCATACATAATCACGATACACAACTACTAAACATTTTAAGAACATATTTACCAAATCCCTATACATACTGCCTCTTCACCGAATCACAATCATCCTCCACATTAAATTATACCACCTCTTCTTTTTCTTTCACTAATTACCGTAACATATCTATAACTAACAGACAACACTACGAATCCTCCAATAACTTACTCACTCTTAGCCACCACTAGTCCTAACACATTTCGTGTTCATATTTCACTACCTCTCTTATCATATTATTTTCACCAGTAACTTACTCTCTCTTCGCTCCCATCATATGCATATTTTTTATTATAAGCATAATCACCCTTAGCATCCTTCACTCAGATTTACCATATAGCAGCCACGACCCCGAAACAAACTCCAGCACCTACCTAATTTACTTCTGAACAGTACCTCACTCTCAGACCAGACCCAACGACTTTACAACCACACTTACATACAATAGAGCAGCAGTAATCGTCTGAGCGTTATCAGGCGTTTACCTGTTCCTTAAATATTGCTCCTATGAGCCGTCACTGAATTCACGAACATGCATTCCCTTAATAAATATCTATGGGAATTTAATACACCTCTACTCAAATACCAAAGTAATTGTTTCACACCATAAGGCCTGATTTCGCGGTACGTGTACCGATCTGATACATTTTGTTTAACACTGAACCTCACACACTATTCTCCATAAGCCCTGAATCACAGTAACTAAATACACTGGTTCACAATGACCGACGAATTTTCACAACGACACGTAAATACTATGGTATTACAGATCATAATGGATAGTCGGGCTGATTCTGTATTTCGTTTATAGAGATTCGGCTTGGCGCATGTAAAGGTGGTAGGACCCGCCCACGAGCGAAAATTCGCTCCTCTAATAATGATCTCTCAGAGTCGTGTGAGTAATAAATTTGTACCTCCTAAATCCTCTTAAATCCTGGATCAGTTTAATTTCATGTAGACTCGATCGCTGAACCTCTAGTAATTTCGTAAGCTTACTTTCATAAATTTGCGCGCTAAAGATAATTCAACGGGGATTCCCTCGCTTCTGCCAAGCGGCGCACCCATTACATCTGTTTCCTCTTAAACACGTCTGTCTAAGGTGCGTGTATACCGATCCCTTCATTAAGTAAGACATCTTCTGACATCATTGAATAGCAGAAAATACGCCGATTCCAACGAGTCCTTACTCGTAAAATTCACAAGCTTGTATCAAAACTTTTATCATCATTATTATAATTAACAAGTGGACACTATGTGTTGGTATCCATGAATACACAGGGAAATTACTGAGAATCCCCAGTTCCTAAGTTAAAACACTGTAAATAGACTCCGCCTTCTGACCTGTATGTTCTCTGCGCATGGCGCGGCTGTTCTCTTCTCTCTGCAAATAGAGAGCGCGGTTTCAAGGTTTCGCTGTACTGAGCTCTCTTTTCCTCTGTGCGCGAAGCTAGACCCTCGACCTCTGAGCTGGCGCAATGCCAATCGTATCCCGAACTGGGCAGAATATGCTCATTAGGACCAAATATGTGGTAAAATGACGCGGAAAACGACATACAGCATATCATTTGTTGGACCTCAGTACATGCCTATGAGCATGGTAGTAAACGGTTACAGTATCTACATGGGAATTGAAATATTTTGAAATAAGTTTGGTAAAACATAATGATACGATATGCTCATTCTATTTCTGAGTGGCTATACGTAACTTCGGCTCAGTATCAGCGAAAATGGCACTGCCATAATAATTAATCAATAGCGTGCGGCCTCCGGTGAGGCCTGGTGAAGTACTTTTTATTTGAGACCCGTAGGTGACCTGCGCGTCGTGATGAGGGTAAAATGATGATGCAGACGGCACTTACATCCAGTCCCCGAGCCATGGGAATTAACCAGTTATGGTTAAAATTTCCGACCCTGCACGGAATCGAGCCCGGGACCCCTGTGACCAAAGGCCAGCACACTAACGATTTAGCCATGGAGCCGGGCGGCACTGCCATTAGCAAACATGAGTTCGGTAGGAAAGAAATGTTCATTGTATTGAAATATTTATCTCTCCTCAAGAACATTCCTCATAATAGAATTACCGTGTTGGACCGACTGAATATTAAGAACTCTTCTGATAGTTCGTTTCATTCCGTAGGGCATTTTTGGAATTATTATTAATATTGTACGCCTCTGTGGTGTAGTGGTTAGCGTGATTAGCTGCCACCCCTGGAGATCCGGGTTCGATTCCCGGCTCTGCCACGAAATTTGAAAAGTTATACGAGGGCTGGAAAGGGGTCCACTCAGCCTCGGGAGGTCAACTGAGTAGACGTGGGTTCGATTCCCACCTCAGCCATCCTCGAAGTGGTTTTCCGTGGTTTCCCACTTCTCCTCCAGGCAACTGCCGGAATGATACCTAACTTAAGGCGACGGCCACTTCCTTCCCTCTTCCTTGCCTGTTCTTTCCAATCTTCGCATCCCTCCACAAGGCCCCTGTTCAGCATAGCAGGTGAGGCTGCTCGGGCGAGGTACTGGTCCTCCTGTCCATTCGTATCCCCGACCCAATGTCTCGCGCTCTATTACACTGCCCTTGAGGCAGTAAAGGTGGGATCCACAGCTGAGTCTGAGGGAAAAACCGACCCTGGATGGTAAACACATTAAGAGAGAAAGAAAGATTATTAATATTATTATTAACATTATTATTGCTATTCTCCTTTTTTCTTCGTTCCGGCCAACTAGGGACCACGTCAGTTCCAACTGTCACATTTTTTGAGCTTTAACTGCCACCCGGTCCTCCTGCATTTGTCTCCAGTGTTCTTCTTTCCTCTCTTGGGTCCACACCTTCCCTGTCTTCAGCTTCGGCTTTTCCTGGAAACCTTTGTGTGTACGTAGTTTTTCCTTAAGCAATACACGCTCCTGGATATCCTTAGGAGAAATGTCCATTATTATTATTATTATTATTATTATTATTATTATTATTAAACCATAATGATGAAATGTTATCGCAAGCACAAGCAGTGCATCAGTTGTTGAGTTGTATACGATTTTCTGTTTTGCATGGAATACTTAACCATGGCAGTGCAACAGTTCTGTACGGTAGTTGTTGTTTGAAGATTTTATCAATTTGTCTCTACCTTTGTGTTTGTTATTTAGCGAGATCTCTATGCACAGCTGAGTTACCATGCACAGAGTACGCGCTTTCCGGTTGGTGAGTCATCCTACCTTAGAAGAGAGAGAGCTTTTGTTTGTGAAACTTACAAACCCGAATCTGCTAGTCGCACACAAACGGAATTTGGTGATAAATTTACGGTTGAGGGAGAACTTTGTGTAAAGTGCTAGAGAGTTTACCTAACCCTCTGACGAGGAAGGATCGTATATGTACACAAATACACTTGTTGTAAGGTAATCCTATAATAATAATAATAATAATAATAATAATAATAATAATAATAATAATAATAATAATAATACATGCGAGGAACATACAATACTATGCTCTCATTCATTTTTTGAGTGGCTCTAAGTAGCTTCGGCATCAGTATCAGGGAAGATGGCACTGTCAGTAGCAAACATGAGATCGATCAGAAAGAAATGTTCATCGTACTGAGCTACTTGTCTATCCTGAAAAACAATCCTCATCAGAGAATAAATTACCATATAGAAAAGCGAACAAAATTTGACGTCACCCTGGATGTATTCCCAATCTACAAACACGATGTAATGATTTATAGTTCAGAAAGTATTCCCGTTTGGTGGGAATATAGAAAATATCAACCGGATCTCCTCCCTGCTGTAAAATACTACTGTGGGAGGTAGAACAGGCCTCCATCCATGGTATCCCTAGCCTGTTGCAAAAGGTGGTTAGAAGAAGTAACCCTCATTTGCTCCCAACTTCATAACGTTGATTGGCGATCATGGGGCCTTTAGCTGAGTCTGTCATTGTTTCTACTTTTTTATGATAGGCTCTTCACTTTCATGATTTTTATCCGCACTGAACATGAAAATCCAGACCCTGTTTTCCAGTCATTCGATCGGGTTAGGAATGGAATGAATGAAGCCCCTGTCTAGCGGTGAGGGTGGGAATTGTGCCAGCTGCCGAAGCCTGTCGCACAGCTCTGGGTCAATGATTAATGAATGATATATGAAATGATATTGGAGAGTGGTGGTGGAATGAAAGATGACGGGGAAAACCGCAGTACCCGGAGAAAAACCTGTCCCATTTCTTTTGCCGATACCTTCGTTATTCTATATTTTCTTCTGATTCCTGTTAAGACAGGATGGTTCCTCTTTTGTACTTCTTCCCTTAGAACAACTACTACTACCACCACCAATAACAAAAGCAACATCTCGTGAAATGCTCGCGACGTGGGGGAAGGGTGAGGTTACCATGGGGCATCTGGCTGAGTTTGACATTGGTTCATTGATTCCTTACCATCTTAAAATTAAGGAGTATTTACTCTAGCTTCTTAAACATCGAGATGATCAAGTGCTGTAGCAGTGGAGGAGAAGTAATGAAATGGCCACTCTATAGTATAAGTCTTTGTTTCAGCGAAATGGGTCCAGTAGTTTTTGAGTCCATTCGATACCAGCAAACAAATATACATTTTAATAGACTTTATTCATCGCTTAAGTGCGTCCATTATCTAGTATTCGGGAGATAGTAGGTTCGAACCCCACTGCCGGCAGCCCTGAAGATGGTTTTCCGTGGTTTCCCATTTTCACACCAGGCAAATGCTGGAGCTGTACATTAATTAAGACCACGGCCGCTTCCTTCCCAGTCCTAGCCCTTTCCTTTTCCATCGTCGCCAAAAGACGTATCTGTGTCGGTGCGACGTAAAGCCAATAGCAAAAAAAAGACTTTTATTTATTTATTTATTTATTTATTTATTTATTTATTTATTTATTTATTTATTTATTTATTTATTTATTAGTGCCTTGTTCAGCGGCGAAGTTAGGGCTCTAGGTCCTCTCTTACAATTAACCATATTTTGATTATAATGTAAAATAAAATCCAATGTTGTAAATTGTAGTACTAAGGTACACAAACTAATATTCCATTAAATTATTAACATGTAATAAATACTTGTATTGAAATATAAATTCAAAGGAACAGAGATATAATCACATGTAGCCTACACCATGTATAACGTGGTAGGCCTAATATAAAATATAATTATGCCACTGTAATTATCAATGATATGTCCAGTTAGTAAAATTCGGCTTAAACATCTCCCAATGGTAATACGAAAGAGATATATTACACAAAACACGATTTTTTTTAAAACTAAAGCAATATTTCACATAACGATATTAACTCTAATGTCTGAATATAAAGAAGTAATGGTGGCATGCCGTGAAATTCTGCATCGCAGTCGTCGTCATTACGAACAGGCTCAACTTCCGCACCGATTAATGCGATATCTTCAAAGTCATCTATGTAGATGCCGGGAAAAATGTTCCGCCTCCGGTCTTGGACCGCTGCTCGAACTTGTCCTTCGAATAATCTTCTTTAGCGCTTCTTTTCAGACTGACGTACTGGTATTTTTTTCGTGACCGCGTCGTCGCATTCAAGTGGCTATTGAATTCATTTTCTAACACATTCCACGTCTTCTCATCTCCCTTTATGTATGTACCAGCCGTATTTTTACATTCTAAAGCGCTCCACAATTTAGATAAGTGAAGTGACAATCTTTTTCTCCAGTGAAGTAAAATGACAACCCCGAAGATTTTTCCGTCACCCTCCATTATATTTTACTTCTGCGCGTAGTCTAATTTAGTATCTCGTCCTATAAACAAGTAAATTAAGTTTTAAATGAAATCTCTCATTCCGCGCAAAGCGAGTACAGAAGAAAGGTAACAAATGAATAACTTTATGCCTGGCACCGCTCAGAAAAGCGAAATAATGTTATTGCTATACAATGCTGACCTGATGGTTGACGACGGCGCCACGCTGGTTAAGAAGCTTGTTATAGTGCTCTATGAAACGCGATTTCCATAGCGCCATTCTAAAATCTCAACAAGGTATTATAAATAACGCTCCATTAGCAGATTTTTAACAGTGGTTGATGAAACTGGTCCGAAATTCTTTACGGCTATCGGAGGTAAAGAGGTGGTGGAAGTTTTTCCCTCAGGAGTTCTTTTACTCGCCAGTAAAGCTACCATCATCACGAGACAATGACACGCAATGAACCTCATTTAAATACGCTCGTGTGGGTGTGGTTTTAATGAAATTGACGTCTTTGAGATACATGATTTGCTTTACGATTAATCATTCCGAAATGAAAACATACGAGAGTGGTTAAGGTATCTGAAGATGCGTATTTTTTTTATTATTTTTTTTACAATTTGCTTCACGTCTCACTGGCACAGATAAGTCTTACGTCAATGATGGTTTAGGAAAGGCCTAGGAGTTGGAAGTGGCCGTGGCCTTCATTAAGGTACAGCCTTAACATTTGCCTGGTGTGAAAATAGAAAACCGCTGTGAGCTTGCATCCGGGAGATAGTAGGTTCGTATCCCACTATCGGCAGCCCTGAAAATGGTTTTCCGTGGTTTCCCATTTTCACACCAGGCAAATGCTGGGGCTGTACCTTAATTAAGGCCACGGCCGCTTCCTTCCAACTCCTAGGCCTTTCCTATCCCATCGTCGCCATAAGACCTATCTGTGTCGGTGCGACGTAAAGCCCCTAGCAAAAAAAAAAAGAAAACCACGGAAACCCATCTTCAGGGCTGCCGGCAGTGGGGTTCGACCCCACTGTATCCCGGATGCAAGCTCACTGCTGTGCCCCCCTAACCACATGGGCAATTCGCCCGGTGATGCGTAAGTTGACGCCTTACATTCGTACAAATTGATTCAAAGAGCAAAAGGAAAATACTGCAGAATGAAGCCCAAGTTTGCAGTTGGAGTCTTCTTAGAAAAATCAACGATTTGACTGTTTAAATATAAACTCTGCTCCTCATATGGTACCGTTAGGGACCCATTTTTAAGAGGCATGTTTTTTAAGTAAGTACCGTTTCCAAATATGGCCGCTGCAGAACTCCGGTTGTCGTTCAAATCGTGCGCACTCATTACGTATATCTGCACGCTAGTCACAAACGCCATTATGGTAGCATTCACTCGTATTTACGTTTGTTTGTGCTTATTGAAAATGCCTCTGACAATTAACCGTCCCGCCGAGTGTGAAGTACGCCCTGTGATTTCTTTTCTAAATGCAAAACCTGTTGAAATTCATCAGCAGATTAGTGAACTGCATGGAGAACACACTATGAGCAAAGAAATGATAAGAAAAAGGGTCAGAGCATTTAAGGAAAGCCGTACTAATGTCACGACGAGAAGCGTAGTGGGCGACCGTCTGTCATTACTGAAGACTTGGTCACTATCACTTGATCCTGAACTTGAAAAAGCATGTAGGAGATCAGCGCCACGGCGATAATGGCAATCTATAAACGACCGCGGTGCACTGGCTGCCACATCAGGCGGCAGATTTCTTTTTTTTTTTTTTTTTTTTTTTTACTAGTTGCTTTACGTCGCACCGACACAGATAGGTCTTATGGCGACGATGGGACAGGAAAGGGCTAGGAGTCGGAAGGAAGCGGCCGTGGCCTTAATTAAGGTACAGCCCCAGCATTTGCCTGGTGTGAAAATGGGAAACCACGGAAAACCACCTTCAGGGCTGCCGATAGTGGGGTTCGAACCTACTATCTCCCGAATACTGGATACTGGCCGCACTTAAGCGACTGCAGCTATCGAGCTCGGTGGCAGATTTCTATGAGGATGGAGTTCAGAAGCTGGTTTCAGATATAACAAGTGCCGTAATATGCTGGGAACTTATGTTGAGAATTACTTTAAGATACAGGCTTATATACACAAAAATAATTATTTGAAAATTTGCATTACTACATTTTCTATATCAAAACGGTACTTACTTTAAAAACATGCCTCGTACTTTACCTTAAATCAATAAAGGTATGTGTTTAAGTATGTATGAATATCTGCATATATATACTGTATATGCCTGGTACGGGTGGGGCTTGTTTCACCCGGAAGTAATGAGTTCGATTCCCTAACAGGAAGTCAAAAATTTAAGAAACGAAATTTCCACTTCCGGAGGTACACATGCCCCTGAGGTTCACTCAACCTACACCAAAAGTGAGCGGCAGGTTTATTCTTGAGGGCGAAGGCGGCCGGGCGTGCAGATAACGACTCTACCGCACCAAGCGTCGAAGATACGGGTAGTGGAAGCCTTTACGTTCCACCCCTACCAGGGTTTTCATGGCTAGTGCGATGATGAATATGCTTTTATTCCTTATTTATGTATATTTGTACGGTATGTCATCATCATCATCATCTGTTTACCCTCCAGGTTCGGTTTTTCCCTCGGACTGAACGAGGGATCCCACCTCTACCGCCTCAAGGGCAGTGTCCTGGAGCTTCAGACTCTTGGTCGGGGGATACAACTGGGGAGTATGACCAGTACCTCGCCCAAGCGGCCTCACCTGCTATGCTGAACAGGGGCCTTGTGGAGGGATGGGAAGTTTGGAAGGGATAGGCAAGGAAGAGGGAAGGAAGCGGCCGTGGCCTTAAGTTAGGTACCATCCCGGCATTCGCCTGGAGGAGAAGTGGGAAACCACGGAAAACCACTTCCAGGATGGCTGAGGTGGGAATCGAACCCACCTCTATTCAGTTGACCTCCCGAGGCTGAGTGGACCCCGTTCCAGTCCTCGTACCACTTTTCAAATTTGGTGGCAGAGCCGGGAATCGAACTCGGGCCTCCAGGGGTGGCAGCTAATCACGCTAACCACTACACCACAGAGGCGGACTGTACGGTATGTACGATGCCTATACTGTACGCAGGTGAACGTATGTATGTGCGTATGCATTCACATGATCATATTTGATGTGATTCTCTTATTTCTAGATAATTTGATATACAGACGAGTTAGAAGATGACAAAAGAACTTCGGTGTACCCAATGGTAAGTATAATTCTAAGCCCGCATTCTTCTATTTAAAGCTATAGTGTGATCTTCTTCATTATAAGTATGAATATAATTCGATACACGTACGAGGATCCATGTAGGAAGTACTTTACAATGTAGTGGTGAATACCAAGGCAGCATTTCATAAGGCTAGCAAAACAATAGAACTTCCTGCACAAGCAGCAAACTTCATTGAGATTAGCTGAAGGCATGTAAATGACACAATTACTGTCGGATAATGAAGGAGTTCTTGGTGATTATAATTATTTAAATAGCCTTGAAGGAAGAATACAATTGATCGTTAACACACTTGTCTCCTGTTTGTATTCTTGAGATAGCCAGCCGTTATCACCCGGATGTATCTTACGCCGGGCTAACTGCCTCTGTGGATCAGTGGTAGCGTGTCGGCCTCCGGATCCCAAGATAGCGGATTCAAACCCAGCAGAAGTAGTCGGATTTTTGAAGGGCGGAGAAAGTCCATTCGACACTCCATGTCGCGCGATGTCGGCATGTAAAAGATCTCTGGTGACACATTTAGTGTTTACCTGATAAAATTAATTAAATCTCAGCCATAGACGCCCAAGAGAGTTTCGGTTTACTCGGTCTGCCATCCAGTGGGCCTAGAGTAAAACGGAACGTCGAAATTGACGAGCAGACAGCCAGATGGCGTAAAATTGAAATGTCTGCATACGGTAGCTGAGGCCATATGATTATTATTATTATTATTATTATTATTATTATTATTATTATTATTATTATTATTATTATTATTATTATTATTATTACGCCAGGCTTTTGAAAATGTTTAATCATGAGTGTAATTGGCGTGCAATATGTAATGAAATGCATGACTGATACTGAAATAAGTTAATACTAGTCCTCAATTTTTATCTACTTGTATTTGCAGAAATAAATACTATTTTTTCTGACGAAGTTAGCGATACTTATCCTTGTACCGGGCTAGTTGACCGTGCGGTTAGGGGCGCGAAGCTGTGAGCTTGCATCCGGGATACAGTGGATTCGAATCCCACTGTCGGCAGCTCTGAAGATGGCTTTTTGTGGTTTGCCATTTTCACACCAGGCAAATGTTGGGGCTGTACATTACAGTAACTAAGGCCATGGACGCTTTCTTTCCACTCCTAGGACTTTCCTATCCCATCGTCGCCATAAGACAGATCTGTGCCGCTGCGACGTAAATCAAATTGTAAATTAACTAACTTATACCTGTCTTGCAGTCAACCAATATTTTGTTTATTTGATTTGAGCTCTCAGGATCACCAACGACTTGTTTAGCGCGTTTTCTTCCTTCTCAAAGCCTCTTCATTCACTCTCTTTCCTCCTGTTTCTCTCTGCTTCCAAGGTTTGAATTTTGATCCTGATGTTGTTCCATTTGAGGACATTTTGGAAATATGCTCCTCATTTATGACTTTTCCACCATTATCATGTAGCCAGACCTACCTGTACTGTCGTTTATGTATTTCGCTCCCTTGTACGAATTGTCTTCCATTCCTCTCTGAATTACCTCATGTAGATACTTCCCGTTAAGCATGTGGAATTCCAGAACTTCTTGGTCTAAATGTTGTCACCCATCTTAATTAGCTGTGCTACGAATATCAACCTTTTTTCCCACATCACACTCGAAATATGTTCTAAGCTCTTGTATACCTTCTGTCCCTTAGCCCATATTTGTCTGAAGAACTTCCTTTCCAACTTCTCCAGCCATCTTGCCCAGTGTGAGCGTCTCAGTTGCGTAGAATGTTAACCAGTATGTAATTAATTAACATTACTAATTTTAACTGCTATCTATTTTTATGCTATTGGTTTTATGTCCAACTAAGTACTTTTACATGGCGGTGCCGGAATTTTCTCCTACCGGCACATGCCTAACGTATTTGTACACCTTCGAATACCACCGGACGGAGCCTTGTTCGAATCTGCCAACGCTCTGTCTTCTATGCCATTCGGCAGGTCACGCAGCTGTAAGCTTGCATTCGGGAGATAGTGGGTTGGACCCCACTTCCGGCAGCGCTGAAGGAGGTCTTCCATCGTTTTCCATTTTCACACCAGATTGGTGCTGAACCTTCATTAAGGCCATGGCTGCGTCCTTCCCAGTCCTAGCCCTTTTCTGTATCATCGTCGCCATAAGACTAGTCTGTGTAGGTGCGACGTAAAGCAAATACTAAGAAGAACTCCTCTCTTAGTAGACTATATAGGCCTAATATACCCAATAATCTACATAAATAAATTCGCAAAAGTCGCTTTGTGCATGTTCCAAATACGGTCTTAATTTTGTGCTTGAGGTGAGTGGACGGAAGGAATAATAGCTACTTTTTGATCGAATGTCTGTTTAAAATTGTGGTTTATTAATTACAGCAACACAAATGAAGAAATTTTAAGGAACGGAACACCTTACCATATTTTTATGTCACTGAAGGCAGCAGATCCAAACGCAATACTTTGTCTTTGAATCGAACGAATTTTGCATTCCGTAAAAGAGAGCAAGTGATTCAAACACAACACTTCTTGGAAAACGCAACACAATTAGAATTAGACCTAACGCCTAATTAGCCACAGAACAATGTTGTCTTTATATTAAAGTACACCTCATACCCCAACATTTCCACCAATATTATGTATAACATGCACATCCATAATAATGAAATAATGTTAGAAGAATGTTGCTTGAAGTATAGATAGAATAGTTAGAATTAATATTATAGTAATTTTTCCTCACACGGAACAAAATTAAAGACAGAATTAACGATGCAAGTGTTACATAACATGGTTTCCCTCTTCTATCCGCCTGTATCGTTCATAACTTGCATAATCATCCGTATTAAAACAATGTGTGTTTCATACTCCTTCGCCCTTTTGGTCTTGTTCCACTGTATTTCGAATGCCAGCTTGTACATGTTTTGGATTCTTCACAAGACTGAATAGAACATACGATTGTCCGTAAGTAAACACAGAGAAAGTAAAGTAGATGCCACTTTTTTCTGCCTTAGATAAACAGATGACCCCATTTTCATCATCACCACTACCATAAATATATTCTTACAGAATTCTCCTCTAAGCGATAATTTCTGTTCTACCTTCTGGCTGTAGAATCTGCCAAGCTGAGGGGTGCTCCCTCGCCAATAGGCTACGCACAGCTTAACGTGAGAGAAACAGTCGATCCTGAAATCAACGCCATCCACCTCCATAGGCTGCCTTACTTATAGCCATTGCAAAGTGGGTATTGACAGGGAAGTGGAATCATTAAGTAATAAGAGATAAGAGGAATTGTTTGCATAAGAAACCATCTTTCCTTGAAGAAAAACTGTAAAGATGGTCGCTTCTATGAGCTGTTCGAGCAGGAACATAGTCTGCAGTTTGGTACCATTGCACAATTTAGGAGGAAGTACGTTTATTAACAATATATTGTACCAGGAACCGCCAGCGGTCTGGAACATAATTTATTTCAGCGTGAGGTACTGCGATGTAAACAAAGTCACAGCTGGAACTTTCGAGTGAGAGCGAGTAACTACGTCACGAGCTTCACGCAAGGAAGTGACATTGCTATGACGCGCCGATCACGTGTACAGCGCGTGATTGCATGGAAAGGAATGGTATAAAAGGACAGGGATTCGCCAAGTAAAAGTCAGTTCACAACCCGCAGCTGAAGGAACAACACGATGTTGTACGCGAATGACTACGCCGAGGTTCGAACATAGCCGCCACGAGTGAGGTTCGCCGGTAACAACTCTGCCGTAATTGTCGTCAAAAGACTTGTGTTCAAAGTGGTACTTTTGGACTTACAAATTTTTCGAAAATGAAAATACGAACTTAGTTTTCACGAACTACTAGGACTATTTCGAGAATGTGTGACAGTAACTTAAACTGTGGTATAATGTAGTTAAACTTCAACTCAGTCGAAAGCGAGTGTGTAGAACTTGTACTCACACCAGATTTATTTTTAAATTGGAACATTTGTAATTTAAAAGCGGGTGCATATTAACGCAATTTTCCAGTGAAATACATAAATACTTAGTCTTTTAAAGCAAGTAACGCAATGAAGGTGTTTAAAGATTGGTATTTAATACAAGTGTGATTAACTCTAAACGGCATTAAAGCATTCGTCTCGGGTGAACAAGACAGTGCTGCATAAGACGACTTCTTCAAAACACTGTAGCTATTTGAATACACAAACATGCATGTGTTTAGAACACTTCTACTGTTGTAAATATACCTTTTCTTCGTGTGTCATACCAATGACTATATTAGAACTTTTTTTTCCTCTGAACAGTTATTCCGATAAATGAGCTTTCGTAATTGTGCTGCTAGTGTTAAGAACAGTGAACAAGTGCACATAACAAAATACCGTGCACACATTTATGAAGTGCAAATACGACTTATTTTGAATGGGACACTACCAAGCAATCACAGTCAGTTGAACTTTCTTGTGTTCGCTACACTACACAGTGACGCGCGAAATCCTGACGAGTGCCTATTTCTCGTAATTATCATATCTGCCTGCCGCTACACAAGCTGAATCTCGAGTCGACGTGGGACGTGTCAACGAGGGAATGGAACTGCGGTATCAACATGGGATATGGGGCGTGGTGCTATGGTAATGACTTCACGACACCGGCTGCCTATTGTGACAACTTGCTGTTCGCTGACCAGCAGCTGTCTACATTCCAGTCCTGAGTTCCAGTAAAACAAGTGATATGAAGTGTATTTTAAACCACTTTCAAAACAAGTGCATAAAATTCCACAAAGCAAACTTTCTTCTTGCCAAGTGGAGCAGTAAAATCAGTGATTTCGTTTAGCAGCTTTACGAACAATTATTACAACGCTCATTGGAAACTAGACTTTTACTAAATTCTAGTTTGCGTTATTTTCGAAATGTAAAATTTTTCATACGTATAAAAACTTTTAGGGAGAACTTCACAAACTTTGAAAGTGGAAGAGTATTTATTTTAAAGTGAGATTTATTATTTAAAAGGACTGTAGGAAACAAGTGATATTTATTATTTAAAAAGACTGTAGGAAACAAGTGATATTTATTATTTAAAAAGACTGTAGGAAACAAGTGATATTTATTATTTAAAAATACTGTAGGGAAACAATTCAGTATTTGGAATTTTGAATTTGATCTTCTGGTGAAAGACATTCATTTCAGTTAGTTTATGGTGACTTACGTAAAAACAAATTATTTTCAAAACCTCAAGATAAAGGCAATCTTTTGTGGATATCATGTTCTTAAATCAGGTAAACATTGCATTACGAAAATTTTGTAAAGGAACTTGCTTTAATGTTTAAATAATTTGCCAACGAAACGAATATTTCGTGAAAAGGAGCAGGAATAGTAATGTAATAATAATAATAATGTTATTTGTTTTACGTCCCACTAACTACTTTTTAAGGTCTTCGGAGAAGCCGAGGTGCCGGAATTTAATCCCGCAGGAGTTCTTTTACGTGCCAGTAAATCTAGCGACACGGGGCTGTCGTATTTGAGCACCTTCAAATACCACCGGACTGAGCCAGGATCGAACCTGCCAAGTTGGGGTCAGAAGGCCAGCGCCTTAACCGTCTGAGCCACTGAGCCCGGCGGAATAGTAATGTAGGAAACATTGCCCATAAATACATGATGGTGAATAAATTGAACTTTAAGCCCAACTATTATTTTGCTCGGCGTATGCCTCTCTGTACCTGCTCCATAAGAGCCGTCCACCCCTATGTGAAGATTCTCATGCCCAGATCCCTAATCATTTCCCGGTACAGAGAGAGCTATTAAATGGTCGCCCATCTTGAGGGGACTCGAAAGGAGATATACCACGCTAGCAACAAATGCGTAACGACACCTCATGCGTAATAATAAAGGAAGGACAACTTAGGAATTTCCAAAGGAACTGTGCTAGATATTATAGCACGAAATCTAACAGGATATTGAATAAAGTTCTACTTAGGCTTTACAAGATACGAAGCATAACAGCATATTTTTAAATACCATATTCGATATAATATGGGAATTTATTTAGACAACGCTAGCAGACACAGGCATTGTCATATTATGCATAGTCAATTGCAATTTTGACCCTCAGAATACTTAATTAATTTTCAAGTTCATTATAAACATTTGTCATCATGGACAATATTTTAGAAGCAATTGAGACTCTTCGCACTAGTATGAGCACTCAAATTCAGGAATTAAGTGCTCAATCAAACACTCAAATCCAACAATTAAGTACTCGAGTCCAGGAGTCAAATACAAAAATAGATCAATCAAATGCTCAATCAAGTATTCAAATCAAGGAATTAAGTACAAAAATAGATCAATCAAATGCTAGGGTTGATCAGACTAACAAACAACTAGGTCTACAGATAAAAAATCACTCATAATAAAATGCAAGAGTTAGCTAATAACCTCAATTCAAGGTTCGATGAAGCACAAGCTTCTTTGAAAAAAAGATTTTCAGAAACAGGTAAATCCATTAATAAGCGATTTGCTGAATCAACTGCTAATCTCGAACAAAGATTTCGTGAGGCAAGCACTAATTTAGAAAAGAGGCTCAAGGATTCCAATGACAAAGTCGAATCCAAGTTAGGAGAAATAAAAACTCAATTCGTAGAAAATCTTAAAACATTGAAGGAAGAAATTAAAGGTCATGTTATTCAATCATTTGATCAAGATCTCAAAAATGTTCAATCCCTTTCTAAGGAGTTAAAAGAACTTCGAGCCGAATTCCAAGAGTCTCATGGACATATTTTACAGGCTCAAATAAAAATGGCACAAATCCAAGTGCGCCTTAAGGACTCGTTCAAATCGGACGTAAACAAACTCAATGCGGAAGTGGGACTTATGAAATGCACACAGGCCGAGATGGACAAGCGTCTCACGAGTCAAATGGACAGTACACACACACAACTCACCGCTTCTGGTAAGGATGTTCAAACTTTGAAAACTGATTTCCAATCTGAAATTAAAACTCTTGGTAACTCATTTCAGATAAAAGTAGATACCCTTGCTGAAGAAGTCTCCTCGATTAATGGAAAACTCATCATTTATATCCAGTCGAGGTACCTCTAGAGAGTCAATTAACACCAAGACACTCATTAAAATCCAAGACGACAATCCAACTAAATTTTCGGGTAGAGACGAGTATACTGCTAGAGAATTTCTTCAAAATATTGAGGATTTCTTTCAAGGAAACCGCATAAGACAAGATATGCAATTACGCACAGTATCTAAATTGTTGGAAGGCAGAGCATTATCTTGATTCATAGCCTTTAAGAACAATTTCAAGACCTATGATGGTTTTAAAAAGGCATTATTAAATCGTTTTTGGGACACAGAGACACAGCATCTCGTCAAAATGCAGTTGTATTCACGAAAATACAATACATCAGTGAATACATCGAGATATTCAGATTATTGTTTGATGCAATTGAAGAAGATGCAATACCTGGATCCTCCACTACAGGTCCCAGAACTTATTCAAATAATGACACTTCAATTTCCGTCCCATGTACAGGAAATATTATTGGCAGCAAACATCCAAACACTTAAACATTTGGATGCTATATTAAGACGACTATACACGGCTAATTCGCAGTCAACTCCAAAGAGTACAAAACCGAAAGGGGTATCCAATAATTCAGCCGAGGTGCAGACTACAGAGCAAGAAATAACACCGAGGGAAAACATTGCGAATAATTCACGTACTCCTCCTCCTATGTTTAGGAAATTCCAAAGGCAAACGGATCAGCGACAACCTACGTACAGAACGAGACCCCCTTGAGAAAACCGGAGATAACTTCCGAAGAAGCCAGAAGTGCTCGGAGGGAAAATCTTGAAAATAGATGGAAAGAAACCCGAGAATACATTCGAGACAGAAACAGAATTAATGAGGATCTTGGAGCCACATCATTAGAATACCAAAAGCATGTGAGAATTCAAGAAGAGAAGGACAAAGACCTCAGATCGACTGGCGCTATTTAAAAAAAAACTCCGATCAACCAAATTGGAGATTGCCTGAAAACGAAGAAGGGGACGATCATCAAGTTATTTGTTTCACAGAAGTACAGTACTGGCATGTTGATGATTCCGAATTATTATTTGAGAATGAACATCAGAATAGGCTCATAATTAAGAGATCATTGCCCGTCATATCTATACGAGTCGAGAAACTTAATGTGATGACTTTAATCGACTCTGGTGCGCAAGTTTCGCTTATTTCGGACAAACTTAGAGATTGTTTGGGGAAAGACACTGTCTTACTAATGCCTCTAGCTCAACTGAAGGTTCGAGGTGTGGTACCTGATCGCAACATTAATTGTAAACTACAAGCATTCATAGAATTTTATGTAACTGGAAGACTTTTCGAAGATATTTTTCTTGTAATTTCACGTCTCAATTTCAATGTTGTATTGGGATCTGACTTCATGATCAAGTATAAGGGAACTATACATTACGAATCGAATCTTGTCAGTTTAAGCAACGCTGAGACTGTAGAATTGCAGCTGGTGGATCATTATGATGCGGAAATTCGTGAAGAGGGAACCCCTGCTGAAGAACCCGGTAGCGACATGGATAAGCTCGCTGAATGCGAGGATGCGCTAG
Organism: Anabrus simplex; assembly: GCF_040414725.1. Taxonomy (NCBI): domain Eukaryota; kingdom Metazoa; phylum Arthropoda; class Insecta; order Orthoptera; family Tettigoniidae; genus Anabrus; species Anabrus simplex. The sequence continues at coordinate 300,146,335 of NC_090267.1, forward strand.
CCGTGGTAAAGCTATTGAAAATGGGAAATCCTGGAACGGACTAGGAAATGTCCGCATTTGATGAATGTTCCGTTGTCGGCGCTTCTTTGTTAGGACCCTTAACCAGTGCAATTGAAGAGCCAGAACTCGAAGCAAAGCTTGATTCGGCTAGACAAGTAGTTTATAAATTATACCCCAATGTCTTTGATGAGAAACCAGGGGAAATTCAAGGTTTTGAGTATCACCTCAACGTTAATGATAGTTCTCCTTATACGGAAAGAATATCCAGTTCCTGAGAAATATCGAGACGAGGCAAGAGCATTGATTAGTCACATGAAGAATGATGGAATAATTTCGCCATGTGTCACCCCATATGCCCCTAACCTCAAGAAATATGTTCCACAAGGAGAGTAGGTAATTAAGATAAGAAAATCTTTCGAATTTTCTTTTTCCAAGGAGAGAGGAACATGTACCAGGAACAGAACCACGAAAAACCATCTTCAGGGCTGCTGACAGTAGGTTTCGAACCCACTATCTTCCGGATGTAAGCCCAACGCTGCGCCCCTAACCGCACGGCCAATTCTCACCGTACACCAAATATGAGTACCAGGCTAACTTGTTTATGTTGGGTATTCAGCCCGAAGGCTGGTTTGATCCTCTGCAGCTCCACCAACAACTGTCATAAATAGCCTAGGCGTCACTGAAGAGGCGTACTAGGGAAATGAGGAGTGAGGTAGTTTCCCGTTGCTTTCCTCGCCGAGCCAGCCGTTGCTGTTACATATCATTCTGCCAAGCCCACTGAAATGTATGCACCAACCGACCCTATGAGCGATATTTTCACACCATTCATAACAGGGACTGGCTGCATAAGGAATGGTATTACTAGTATCATTCATACCTCAGTCACTTGCATATTGTCAAAGCCAAGGATGAGACTGAGACAGGTCGATGAAAGTAACAAATTTGATGTAGCCCATACTAGACAGGTTAACTTAACGGGTGGAAAGATCGCCGGGCAGAGAAGAAGCCATTCTATCCCAATTAAACTTCCAACGTCTTTCATAGTCTGTATGAAAATGATAATGATTTATATTTATATATATACCATGTTGTATCTGTTGATTAAAACCTATTTTATTTATAGTATGGCTTTTAGTGCCGACTGTGCGACGATATGTTCTGATCACCTTCTACAGGTCCTTCTATTTCACTCCTATGGGCGGCGTGCACGCCTGTATGTTGGTTGATGATGAGGTAGATGATGATGCGGTGAAACGTGGTGCCGGTACATAGCCTTCTCATATCCAATAACGCGACGGTGTCTGGTCAAGGCTCTGGATTACCAATCACCATCAACAGCTTTTTTTTTTGCTATTGGCTTTACGTCGCACCGACACAGATAGGTCTTACGGTGACGGTGGAACAGGAAAGGGCTAGGACTGGGAAGGAAGCGGCCGTGGCATTAATTAAGGTACAGCCCCAGCATTTGCCTGGTGTGAAAATGGGATACCACGGAAAACCATCTTGAGGGCTGCCGACAGTGGGGTTCAAACCCACTATCTCCCGAATACTGGATACTGGCCGCACTTAAGCGACTGCAGCTATCGAGCTCGGACCATAAACAGCGTCATGTGTCCTGACTTCATTACGAACACGGCGGAGAGGTTTAGAATTAAATCCAGGCTTTTGGTAACCAGTCTAGTGATTAGAAAATGTGGACTACCACTTCTACCCTGCCGGCAAAAAAATTGATGACTATTTTTTATCTAATGGGACTCGAATCGGCTAACCATGGTATGTAACCATAGCGACTTGACACTTTAACGATCGCGGCTACCATGCAGGGTAGTTAAAGACTAAAATTATGTCGTATAAATATTTAGAAAATATATTTTTGAATGCTATTTTCCATTATTTATATTATTATTATTATTATTATCTTTTCCACAAACTGTTTATACATTTCATGAATGGTGAATGGAAAAAGAAGGCATAGCTCCACGTACATGAAGGTGCCTCTATCCCACCTAAAGTTACAATATTAAATAATTACAATTATTTCCGTTGTGTTCGTCTCCTCGGTTGTATCCTCAGTTTCAATTTACTTCGTACTCAGAGAGGATGATTGCTCTGTTACATTTTCTCTTCAAACAATAATCAACACCACCATCTCGTACTTCTCCTCAAGATAATAATGGGCACCATCACAACCACCACCACGTTATTTCTTCTCATTGTTGTTAGAGCGTTTTCATTGGAAAGGGTTGCCATGTAAACCATCGGTGATTTTTGAGCTTCAGCTTTTATGTGAACAGTATGTACAATGTGATTAATTAGCCAGCAAGAGTTCCATCCTAGGGTTTACGTCCGGTAAATAGACAGTATCAATGGACAATGAAAGTAACAAGAAACAGAATACGAACAAAGGAGAACAAAAGAGGTGAGTAGTAAGTAGGCTCAGTGCAAATTACTTACAAAACACCGCTTACGATATTTGGCGCCCTCATCCAGTTTTTCAAGATGTTAGGAATCTTAAGCAGTGGAACGTAAGTCATCCACTAATTATCTTATTAAACTTGATGATGATGATGATGATGATGATGATGATGATGATGATGATGCTTGTTGTTTAAAGGGGCCTAACATCTAGGTCATCGGCCGCTTATGAAAGTTGAAAACTCTATCTAGCGACATACATGATTGAAGTTAATGTTATTTTAGTTCAGCTCATTTTATTGCAACAGGCATATTTTAGTCCGCCTCCATGGCTGAATGGTTAGCGTACTGGGCTTTGGCCACAAGGGTCCCGGGTTCGATTCACGGCAGGGTCGGGAATTTTAACCATGATTGGTTAACTTCTCTGGCACAGGGGCTGGGTGTATGTGCCGTATTCATCATTATTTCATTTTCATCATGACGCGCAGGTCGCCTACGGGAGTCAAATCGAAAGACCTGCACCTGGCGAGCCGAACATGCCTTCCGACACTCCCGGCACTAAAAGCCATACGCCATTTCATTTACGCATATTTTAAACACGTGTTATTCTCAGAACTTCACGTTAACATTAATTCACACTTAAAATAGTTATGGAGAAGTTGTTGTAACATGGATATGTTTATAGGCTGGTGGTATATCTAGAATCAGCGTTATCAATTTCCCGACACCACCGTAACCATGGCAACTACTGTTCGTCTATTATTATTATTATTATTATTATTATTATTATTATTATTATTATTATTATTATTATTATTATTATTATTATTAAATGAAAAGCACACAATGTGCAAAAACAGTTTTTGTACAGATGGTCAATTATGCTAATGCTATTCTTATTATTGAAGTTGTCCTCATTTTTCAGTTTTGTGCATGGTATCATTCACAATGATCGTTGCCCAGGTTACAGAATTACAGTCTTCATTCGCCTGGTGGAGGTTTTTGGTTTAGCAGAATCTGTGGTGAAATCCACGAGTGGCGTAAAGTGTGATTACGTGCCGTAGTTCGTAATTTGCTTGCTTCCACTCTTCCGTCATTATGGCGTCCATGGAGTAGAAGTCGGACAAAATAGCATTTCGTTTCTCGTTTAAGGTTCGGCGTGCATTCTCGTAGTGCTTGGTGTTTGGTAGACAAAACTGTGCTTTGATATAGTCAATGAAGTAATCCTCTTTGGTTAGAACATATCGTCGCTCGACCGGTAAAAGGTTGTATTCCACAAAGCTCTTCCTATCAATTATTCTCCTTAAGACTGGTCACGCCTCCCAGCCACGTATGGATATGCAGTCCATCAGAACAAATTTTGTTGTGTTCATTTTCCTATGCCCATGTGTAAAGAAAAATGAACCTTACAGTACCGTACTGTAGGAATGTACGTTTGCATTACTTATGTACGCACTCCTAGTGTACAATGCATGTAGGGTTCATTTTCGTGTAATCGTCGACATAGGAAAACGAACACAACGGACATTGTTCTGATGGACTGCGTATCCATATGTGGCTGGGAGGCGTGACCAGTCTTAAGGAGAATAATGGATAGGAAGAGTATTGTGGGATACAACGTTTTACCGGTGAAGCGACGATATGTTAACCTTGAAGGGGCTGACTTCCCAATGCCTAGAATTCTCTTGAGATATCGGGCCTTGACTTTTTCTGTTGTCATCAGGTCAATAGCGTCGTCTTCTCACTGTGCGCTTTATTCCTGTAACTAAGATCTTTAGTAAATCTCGTATCGAGTGAGCCCCGTTCTACTTCTCAGTCCAGAATTAAAATCCTTGAACGGGCCGGGAAAAGAACCCAGAGTCTTGGAATAAGTGATATAGGCGCTGAGTCTACACCACAGGGCTGACTAATAATAATAATAATAAATAATAAAATATATTACCGTATTATTAGATTAGTATTATATTTACGAAATCTATAATATCTTTCGCCGGTCCCGAGGTGTAGGGGTAGCATGCCTGCCTCTTACCCGGAGGCCCTGGGTTCGATTCCCGGCCAGGTCAGGTATTTTTACCTTGACCTGAGGGCTGGTTCGAGGTCCACTCAGCCTACGTGATTAGAATTGAGACGCTGTCTGACAGTGAGATGGCGGCCCCGGTCTAGAAAGCCAAGAATAACGGCCGAGAGGATTCGTCGTGCTGACCACACGACACCTCGTAATCTGCAGGCCTTCGGGCTGAGCAGTGGTTGCTTGGTAGGCCAAGGCCCTTCAAGGGCTCTAGTGCCATGGGGTTTGGTTTGGTTTGGTTTGGTTTGGTTTATAATGTCTTTCATTTCCTCATAATTCAAGATCCTTACAATTATTCTTTCCTTTATTCACTCATTTTTCTTTCGATCTATCGGAACTCTCATCCCCCCTGCGGGTGGAGTCAAAAGGGATGCATCACTTGCACCCACAGCATGTCGTAAGTGGCCACTAACAGGGGAACAACCAAGCAATCTGTACTCTCTCTCTCGTCTTCTATGGCCAAAAACATATGAAAATGTGTAAGTGCGAAGATTTTTTTCTTGAACAGACACTTTCACCTCACTACAGAATTCAGCCTATTTAATATCATAACACAATCAGATTTCCATAAAGTATTCATCATTTGAGAGAGTTCAAATATTTTTGACATTTTTTGTTCTTATCTCAGATGCTTACTAAAGCTGACGAACGGTCCTAGCTTATTGTGGAGTGCCAACATGTTCTTCTGAGTTCTATTTTACTGAAGCTACGTTGCCCACTAATCACCGTAATGGTATTTTTTACAAGTTGCATAACGTCACACATACACAGATAGGTTTTATGGTGACGATGAGATAGGAAAGGGCTAGGAGTGGGAAGGAATTGGCCATAGCGTTAATTAAGGTACAACCCCAGCATTTGCCTGGTGTGAAAATGGGAAACCGCGGAAAACCATCTTCAGGACTGCCGACAGTGGGGTTCGAAGCACTGTGATGGTGTAATTAGGAAGTGCAGAAGGAGCAACGGAAAGTGCATTATGTTATAAATGAATGGTATTTCATTAGCCCTATCGTGCACAAATTTTAATTTCGAAGCGGAAAAAATACATTTTTCTCATTTTTTATTCATTGAGACCCTGAGAAATACAATGACATTTTCCAAACGAAATGACAGGTTCATTTCTTGAAAACTGTAAAGGCTTGACATGCATTGTCAAAATTCTTAGATAACATAACGGTAATAAATTCAATGCATGATAAAAAATAATTCTCTTAGATAGAACACATATTTTTAGAATAATTAGTTTATTTAGTTATTTTATGTGGACGTATTTACTTCAGGAACTTAGCATGTATGACAATACATAAACACAATAGTACTAGCTCTAAAGGGACATTACTTTGTATGCATTCTTAAAGGGAAATGAATAAGACACGTATTATGGACCACATGAGGTCGGTGCGCATGATAGGGTTAATAGCTATTTATAATTCCAGTATAAGTTCATCGGTGAATGCTAGTAAACTCCAGATATCTGTATCATGTGTAGCTACAACTCCGCCACTAGGAATGACTCGGATTTCCTAGTGCCGGTCCCAAGCCCGGTAAAGGAGGAGGGTCAATGGCTGGTTGTTGAGTCTTGGGGGTTGCACTGATGTAGAGTAAGTGCTGCCATTAAAACTCAAGAAATGCTTTAGTTGACAGTCCATCTGTCAATGTAACCAGCAAATCCTACCCCTCATGGGGATGGGTGAGGGCGAGTACCTGGCGCCTTAAAACTGGGTCCCTCGGCTAAGGTATGGTAACCCCTACAGAAGAGTCCCTGGTCCTCCAGGTTGGGGGTTGTGCGAAGGGCTGGTAACTCTTCCACTTAAAAACTTACCTCACTCATAAATCTCAGATGAATAACCGGACGGATTCTATGATGACGACAAAGGCAAGATCAAAGGCCAAACGATTTGGAATTAGAGATACATTAAAGTTGGGAACTTGGAACGTGAGAGGCATAAAATGAAAAGAAGAAGAACTGGATAGAGAGCTGGCTAGGAAAGAAATTAATGTTGCTGTAATTACTGAGACAAAAAAGAAATTACAAGGAACAAAAGAAATTGATAAATACACTATGATTTACAACGGAGTTACGCAGGATAAAAGAGCTGTAGCAGGAGTCGTAATATTAATAGACAGGAAGTGGAAAAACAAAACAGAAAGCTACACCATTATAAATGAAAGGATTTTGGTGCTGAGGTTGAAGGTAGAGAGAGGGAAATTAACCTTGGTAGCTGTGTATGCTCCTGAAGAAAACAAACAGGAAGAATATGAACAGCTTTATGAAGTTCTTCAATCAGTGTTGGATAACATATGTAAAAGTTGGCTGGTGATCTCAATGCCCGAGTAGAAAACAAACCAATTGCAGAAATAGTGGGAAATAAAGGAGAACCAACTTTGAATGAAAATGGTAAATTATTGATAGAATTTTCATCCTATAACCAATTAAAAATTACTAACACCTTCTTTGAGAAGAAAGACATACATAAATTTACATGGACTGCAAGAGGACAGCGATCAATTATTGACTATATAATGGTCAATAAAAAGTTAGGCCCAGATGTAACAGATGTCAGAGTACATAGAGGCAGCGATTTATATACAGATCATTATCTGGTCATTGCAAAAATCAGAATTCTTGCTAAATGGAAGAAAAGGCTGAATAGAAATACACACAGAAACCAAGAGATCTATAAGGTATATTTACTACAGGATGATGGAATAAAATACTTATATCAAAATCGGCTGTAACAGTATTTAGGTCAGATTTCGACAAGTACTGATATTAACAAAGAATGGGAAATCATAACCTCAGCAATTCAGAGGGCAGCAGATGAAGCCATTGGAGTGAAGAACAAATTTAGGAGAAAAACTGGGCTTAAAATATGGAATAAAGAAATTTCAGAAGCTGTCAAGCCAAAACAAATATTATACTTGAAAATGATACAGCATCGCACCCCACAAAATGGGAAAGAATATAAAAACAGCAGGAACAAGGTCAAGTCACTAACGAGGAATCTCAAGCAAGAATCATGGGATAGGTTAATAAACTCAATAAAGGATGATATCCATGGTAGGCAAGAGATGGCATATAAGTTAATGAAGCACCTCAACAGTGATGAAGGAGAAACTGCTAATATAAATGTAATCGAAGAAGAATCGTGGATACAACACTACACAGAATTGTGGTATAACGGAGAGTATGGAGAGAGTCAGGAAGATCAAGATATAGATATTGACATTGAAGGAATTGACCTAATAGATGTAGAAGAACATAATACTGTTCTGAAATCTTTTAAAAATAGAAAAGCACCAGGGTTAGACAACATAAATATGGAGTTGTTCAAATATGGTGGGATCATTCTTAAATTTAGAATGTTACATTTAATTAATCTTTGTTGGAAAAGAAGAAATATACCCGAAGAATGGAGAAAAGCTAAAATAATATCACTTTTCAAGAAAGGAAATCGAAGTTTTTGCAGTAACTATCGAGGAATAAGTTTATTAAATGTTGGCTATAAAATATATGCTAAAGTAATAGATAATAGACTTAAAACCATTGCACACAATCTCTTATTGGAAGAACAATGTGGATTTAGGAAAGGCAGATCCTGTACAGATAATATATTTAGCCTCAAACAGATACTGGAGAAGAGAAGAGAATTTAACTTGAATACTTATGTCGCTTTTGTCGACTATGAAAAGGCTTTTGATAGGGTAGATAGAGAACAGTTATCGAATATAATGATAAAAAATGGATACCCTAAACATCTTATTCAAGTTATCCAAAGTCTGTACAAAAGGACGAGAATTGTGTTAGATCTAGGATACAAACTAACGGAAGAAATATTAATTAATCAAGGAGTACGTCAGGGATGCAGCCTCTCTCCAACACTATTCAATATATATAGATGAAGTAGTCAGAAATTGGAAACGAATTGTGCACTCTGGAATAAAATTGAACACAAACACATACATAAATACTATGCTCTTTGCAGATGATCAATTTATCCTGCAGTATGATGAATATAAACTCCAGAAATCAATACATCAGTTAAACACCATTTGTAAAAGTTATAATCTTCGGCTATCCAGAACAAAAACCAAAGTTATGGCGTGGCAAGGGAAATATCCTATCAGAGCGAAGATAGTAATCGACAATCAACCAGTAGAACAAGTTACAAATTTTAAGTAACTTGGTTGTGAAATATCTTTTAATGATGATGACGAGGTGAAGAAGCAGCTTCATCGATTTCAATATATGTGTGGGACAATTCGCCGAACCCTGAAAGGAAAAGTAAGAGAAGATACTCAACTTAAATTCTATAAAACTATGGCTGTACCAACTTTGCTATATGGAAGTGAGACATGGGTAGATAAAACAAGCTATAGAAATAAAATACAATCATCTGAAATGAGATTCCTAAGATCAGTGAAAGGATACTCCCTAAAAGATAAAATACGAAATGAAGAGATAAGACAAAAATTAAATATATTCTCAATGAATGAAAAAATATTCCAAAACAGGATAAATTGGAAAAACAACGTTCTGAGGATGGATAACGACAGAATCCCAAAACTTGCCCTGGAATACCATCCTACGGGAAGAAGAGATATTGGTCGTCCTATGAAGAGATGGAATGAAATCTGAGGTCGGAACAGGGTATTAGCCTAATCCATGAAGAGGAAGTAAATAAGTAATGTGTAGCTACGTTAGAGTGCACCAAGGTAAGAAATAATGTCACGCAACAACGAGTTTTTAACGCTTGATAAAGCTGTGGTTTAATTATGTTAATAGGGAGAAATTTTGTTTTATTACTAACTCTTCATTTTATATCCATCCATGCAGGGTTAGAAAGGCCATCAGTGGGTAAAACAGGGACAAAACATGTCCGATACACTCCACACGCTTGACCCTACCAGTATGAAACCGGAGAAATTCCAGATTTTAAAAAGTCTCTCATAATCCCTATACCAAAGAAACCTGGAACTCTAAAATATGAAGAACATCGCACCTTGAGTCTATTGTCGCACATGTCAAAAATATTGACAAGAATAATATATAACCGAATAAGCAATAAAATTGAACCACATTTGGCTGAAGATCAGTTTGGATTCAGAAGAAATAAGGGCACACGAGAAGCTATTCTAACGTTACGACAGGTTATAGACAAAATGCTAGACGTAAGAAAACCTTTGTTTATTGCATTCGTCGATTTAGAAAAAGCTTTTGATAATGTGAACTGGAATATGTTAATGAAGATTATGACTAGTGTTGGTCTAGATTTTAGAGATAGACGAATAGTATATGAACTCTATAACAACCAAAGAGGCATCATAAACATAAATGGTGAAGTATGGGAAGCTTATATAAAGAAAGGAGTACGACAGGGATGTAATTTGTCACCAGTGTTGTTCAACCTGTATATTGAGAAATGCATTGAGGAATGTGAAGAGGAAATGGAAGGGATAAAGATAATGGAGTAGAAATCGAAATGATAAGATTTGCTGATGACATAGCTGTCATAGAGGAGAACGAAGAAAAACTACAAAGTGCATTAATAAAAATGAGTTAGATAAGGAGAGATAAATATAACATGAAAATTAATACAAAAAAGACCAAAATTATGGTATGCAACCGCCAACATATTGCAGTCGACATCAGAATTAGTGATATACCACTAAGGCAAGTAAATGTCTTTACCTATTCAGGAAGTAAAATCACTCCAGATGGCAAAAGTTCAGTCAACATAAAAAGCAGAATTGCCCAAGCAAAGATTGCTTATTACAAGAAAAGGATACTACTTACATCAAGGAATTTAAATGTGGAGACTAAGAAGACATTTATTAAGTGCTATGTATGGAGTGTGGCCTTGTATGGCTCAGAAACGTGGACTATTAGTGCATGTGATAAGAAACGTCTGGAAGCATTTGAGATGTGGTGCTGGAGGAGGATGGAAAAGATCTCATGGACAGCAAAATTCGCCTACGAGCGTCAAATCAAAAGACCTGCACCTGGCGAGCCGAACATGTCCTCGGACACTCCCGGCACTAAAAGCCACACACTATTTCATTTCAATAGGATGGGAATAAGGTAGCATCATGGAAAGATGTATTGTTGTGCTTAGTTACATTCCCAACTCTACCGTGTGTCCGTAAGTGTGACAGACAACAAATAAAGACTTACTATACTGACACATGGTGGGGTTGGGAATAGAACTAAGCACAACAGTACATGTTTTTATGGTGCCTCGTTATTCCTACCCTATTCCATACATATGATATGATAATTTTTTCAGAATGTGACACTGAGAGTAGAACTAAACATACATATGATTTATAGACATAGATTTACATAGGCTTGCTATGTGAGATATTATATTCATTTTAATAAAAACTGTAATTACTTATGTCGGGGACCGGGACATTAGCTACAACACCAGTACTTGTTTCGACTGCAAATGATAAGTCGCTCAAAAATCTTCTGGAATAATATCTACTCCTTTATAGTTCTTCTATAACCCAAAACAAGAAATATTGCATGATTTATTCATTTATTTCCAAACAAATTAATGTGTAAAATATGTTTTATAGGTGTATTTTTCTCTACGGGTTCACATGTTTTCAGAATGTGGCCCAGAGAGTAGAACTAAACATACATATGATTTATAGACGTAGATTTACATAGGCCTATTATGTGAGATATTATATTAATTTAATAAAAACTTGGAATAAAATATATTGACCCCTAACCGTCGTAAATCTACCGACACGAGGCTGTATGGTGGGGTATTTTGTTTGTGAGTTCAATGAACCCGTTGCACCGTCGAAGACTTATAATAGAGACCTCTCTTAAGTTACTCCCTTCTATCCCACAGCAATCCACTTTGTAGCGTGGAGAATCGGGCGTGGCAAAAAAAAATGAAGTATGCATAGTTGAACATGGAGAGAAATGGAGGAATTAAGAAATAAATTAAGATATGACACCGGATCACTATTTCTTTAACGCATTGGCCGTGAACCATGAAGTGTTTGTCGTAAGATGAGCTATGGCACCTGCTCCGTTAATCTCCCCTTGTAAGTTCCGGAACCTCTGGGGAATCCTTAACGAGGACAGAAGAAGACAAGAGCTATGAAGGATGTTCATCAGCCGTGTCTCATCTTTCCTTTGGGGATGTTGTTGAGGTACTGTAATTACTTATGTCTGGGACTGGGACATTAGCTAAAACTCCAGTAGGCTACTTGTTTTGACTGCGAATGATAAGATGGTCAAAAATCTTCTGGAATAATATCTACTTCAGATCCAATATCGACTTGTAAGGAACTATACACTTTATTCTCTGACTGTCAATTCAATAATTCTCCAAGCATATATTCATGAACTTACTGGCAGGGAATTTTCAGTAACCTCTTTAGTGCTCATTTGACTAAGCTAATAAGACGGCAACTGCAAATTAAAGTAGGGTTATACAGTTCTATCCATGGAAAAATATTTTCGTAACACGAATAGTGTTGATCTTTTGGAACATCTAATCTACGTGTCGTATGACGTAACATAATTTTAATAATATTACTGTTATTGATTTTGCATCACAGTAACTACATTTACGGTTTTGGGAGACGCCGGGGTGGCGGAATGTTGTCCTGCAGGAATTCTTTAACGTGTCAGTAAATCCACCGACACGAGGCTGACACCTTCAAATACCACCGGACAGAATCGAACCAGCCAAGTTGGAGTCAGAAGGCTAGCGTTCTACCGTCTGAGCCACTCAGCCCGCAATGACGTAACATAACAAAGAACTAGTCAGATCTCTTAAATATTTCCCTGTTTGTGTAAATACTGTTTGATTATTTGGTCCTATATGTTAACGAAGTTTATTTTTACGTTATTTGAAGATACCCTATATATCACTGTGCGTATGGTTTAAATGTCTGTGAACCTGTAAAGCGTTACAGAACGTTCGTAATAAGATTAGCTACGTCAACAAAATCAGATTCCATGATTATATTTTGGAATATTTTTAAAAGTAATTATTATCATGAATCTGTTCACATACCTCGACTCTAGGTCAAAAATGACACAAACGTAGTATACACATCGGTGAATAAATAATTATAAAATGAATTTAGTTTGCAGAAAAATCTACAAGCATTTAGCCATTATTGAAGAACTGGAATACCAGAATGTTACCCACTTTTATATATTCATGGGTGTTCCTGGGGGCAAAACTAGTGTTCGAAACAATGATCTTTGGTTCCGAGGTCCTCTCATGGATTAAACCTTATCTGCAAGGCCACAAAGGCATGTAATAGCCATTCTATACCTCTAATACAACAGAAATTGATAGTGTAGCTTCCGTGGAGCGCCGTTAGTTTACCTGGTAATAGCAGCCATCACCTTTTATGCACATAAGAAGGAATGTCGTTAACCAAATGAACCTGACCTAGGAAGCAGAGTTGAGACAGAATTACTTCGGCGTACTGGAATAATGATCAATGTCTAAATATGAGCGCCTGTGTTTCATTCTACTCGTCTACTTCCATACATTTAGGCTACTAATTGCTCAATATTAACCGATGGGTCCATACTGAGATCTTTTCCCAGTATTTCAGAGTATCTACTGTCGGGCTGAGTGGCTTAGACGTTGAGTACAAGCTTTCGGAGATGAAGTACGTGGGTTCAATCCCGACTCAGTTCAGTGGTATTTGGGGGTTGTCAAATATGCCACCCGTGTCGTTAGGCTTACTGCAGGTAATGAAACCCCTGTGGGACAAACTGTCCGCACCTCGCATCACCGAAAACCGCACAAGTAGTTAGTAGGACGTAAATCCAGTATCATCACCATTGCTATGATTATTATTTTTATTATTATTATTATTATTATTATTATTATTATTATTATTGTTACGTTATTTGTGTTACGTCCCAACGCCACACTAACTACTTTCGCGGGTTTCGGAGACGCTGAGGTGCTAGAATTTTGCCCCGCAGGAGCTCTTAACCTGCTGATAAATCTATCGACATGAGATTGGCGTATTTGAGAAACTTCAGATACCAGCGGACTGACCCAGGATCGAACCTGCCAAGTTGGAGTCAGAATGCCAATGCTCTACCCTCCGAGCTGCTCAGCCCGGCTATTTTCTTCTTCTTCTTCTTCTTCTTCTTCTTACCATTATTATTATTATTATTACTTCCGGCTCCTTGTCTGAATGGTCCTTGCGTAGTAGCCTTCGGTTCAGAGGACTCCGAGTTCAATTACCGGCCGGTTCACGGATTTAAATCTTAAATGGTGAATTTCCTTGGTTTGCGGACTGAATATTTGTTCTGTATCCAACATCCCTGCAACTCTCTTTCTTTCTCTCTCTCTCTCTCTCTCTATCTCTCTCACTCGCTCTCTCCCTCTCTCTCTCTCTCTCACACACACACACACAGCACTATCGTCCACCACAGTAACATGCTGTTTCCATACATAGCAGGTACGGCCCATTCTCGCTGGAGGGTCTGTCTTACAGGGGATGCACCAGCCTGACATAACACCAAATTAAAATATATTATTGATCTCATGAGAAGCCGTAGTTGCAAATTCAACACCCAAATGTGCACACACATATGTTATTGCCTATATTAGTACTTCCAACGAAAAGTGTTCGTGCTTTTTCTCTTCTCGGAGAAGTATTGGTAGGCCTACAGTTTGTCCACCGAACACTCTCAACTTTCCTGTTTCTATTCGAATAGCAATGTTGGAAAAAGGTAATTAGTTTACGTCCTGAGCTATATGCATAGTTATTGTCTTATTGTATATTCTGCACCTTTTTAACATCCAAATCTGTTGATCGGTCGTAAATTGTCGGGCTCTGGGTCTCAAGATTGCAGGTTCAATTACAGCAAAAGTAATCCGATTTTTGAAGGACGGAAAATATCCATTCTGCACTCCATGTCATTTGATGTCTCCGGTGACACGTTCAGTGTTTTTAAAAGTGTATTAAAACAGCCATAAACCGCCCAAGAGAGTTCTGGTTGCTATGGCATCTGGAAGAGTGAAATGCAACGTCAATTTGATACGCAGAAGGCAAATAGGAAACTCTGCTACATGGCAGCCGAGGTCATACGATTATTATTATTATTATTATTATTATTATTATTATTATTATTATTATTATTATTATTATTATTATTATTATTATTATTATTATTCGAAGCCGCAACTTTTGTTCGCCAAAACGACTGCTGCAGAGCCAGATCGCCTGTAGATATTGGAGTGTCACGCGGTCAGCGTAATGATATCCAAAGCCATGTTGCTTGCCTTTCTAGTCCGAGTACACAACCTGTCCTATCCTCAGTTCAAGTTGACGAGGACAAGAGAATCGCATCCCATCTTGGTAGGGAACTGAACCTAGGGCCTCCAGGAAAGATGCACGCACACCACTCCTTCACCACGAGGTGGCGCTATGGGATCACCTCTTTGAACTTTCCATGATTCCCTTTTCTCCTCCTAGAGTGTGGAGTTGTGACTACCGTCTAAGACTTATAATAGAGACCCATCTTGAAATACTCCCTTCTATCCCACAGCAATCTATTTTGTCGATTGCTCTGTTTGTCCATTTGTTGAGTTCTTATAACTGGGAAACTACTATTTATATTTCTAACAAAATATCTGTCCTTGGGTAGGTATTAAGATAAGGGTGTATTCTGCCCGAAGGCAGGTCCGAACCTCCGCAAAGATGTGCCTGAGCCGTAGTTTACGTACGGTAGGGTGGCCAGTTTCTTTCCGCTCCTCCATTCCCTTCCCCCCAACAACAGCACGTGGCAACACATCCAAATCTTGACCACGCCCGAATTGCTTAACTTCGGAGTTCTCACGGGATCCGGTGTTTCAACACGGCTACGGCTGTTGGCGGTAAGTATTACGGCCAATATTATTTCTAAATCCCGGATTTTTTGGGTTTTTAGGTAGCCGAAACAGTGATTTTGCTCTCCTAGAAAATATACATTGCCAACCTTAATGTAAAACTACCAGCCTTAATGGAAATAAATTTCTAAAAATGTCTTTCTCATGTGCAACTTTTAATAAGGAGGATGAGATGGGAGATATTAACGGACTGTTTTACAGGCTGTCATGTCGTTTCAAGGTGGGCTAAATGGTTTTACTAAAGAGCCATTTTTCTCTTTTCGATATAACAGATAATGAGAGAGCTTATCGTCAACGATTGGTTTCATGAGTCTTCAGCCACCCGCGGTTTCGGATGAACAACAATAATATGTAACGAGAAACAGAGAGAATTACACACAACTTCGGACCAGGAACTGCATCGTTCAATAAACTCTGTAATCTGGCTCATTCTGTCCCCACTTAGTTCAGATTTATCGTACTTCGCGTTACTGCCACGTCCTTTCGAATAAGAATATCAGTTTAACATACCGTATTCAACGTTTGAATACAGGCATGTAACTTCGCGTAAATTGTTGAAGGAATCGTGAAATCAATCACCAATTCCCGTGCAAAGAACAGGTACATTTGCTAGCTTATAATAAAATAAACTCTAGTACCTATTTTTACCATCCAGTTCTTCCAGGGGATCTACACTCGTGGTTGATATGTCTTTGAACAGAAAAAACACCCTTCAAATACGTACCGTAACGAAAATAAATATTCTAGAGTTGGCTGTTGATGAAAAAGAAAATATTAGCTTATTTGCGATTACACAATCATTGATAATCATGGTGTAAATGAGTACAGGAATCAGTACGTAAGGAATTATTCACACAAAATATATGCCTCATAATCGCAATTCTGTAAGATTAAGTAGTAGGATGACTGGTGTAAATATTATTGTTCTTTGGTAGCCGTATTTAAACAGTGACACCTAAGAGATAATTGCACAGTAACTGCCATGAATTATGAACATACCAATTAATATTTACCCATACCGAAGCGACCTTGGTCAGAGGCTGATCGTTAAGAATACATACACTTTTGGAGGGGTATTTATTTAGGATCTTGTAACCTATCCACAAATTCATGAAGTGGATAACTGCCATTAAAACGAACGCCTGCACGGATCAACCACTTACTCTAGACATGTTTCTGGAAATAATTTCCTAACTGAATCACTCCTATTAACCTTCAGACTACCGAGTAGGGTCATTAGAGGCCCAAAAGCAAAGTTTTGTGTTAGTTTTATGTGAAAACAGACTCTGAAGAGAGCTGAAAGCATACTATTTTTAAGTGAAAACATCTCTGGGGCACATTGATACTTCTTGTTATCAGATTCATCACGTCATGTCTGTTATGTAGCTTACAAAACTGGTTCGTCCATGAGAGAATAATACTTATTTCTATTCAGTTCGATCTTTTTTCGAGCCCCCTTGATAGTTTGTGTTGTACTAAAGTTTGTCCCCGTTTTTCTACAGCTCATTGTCTGTCTCCGTAGTTTAACTGTTAGTACTCACTATTAACTTCTGTCCTTGGAGGCCTGGGCTCGATTCCCTGATGGCTGGTATATAGTTAAAATGGAACATACAGCTCACCTCCATTGAGGGTGTGCCTAAAAAGAGCTGCTCCACCTCGGGACGAAAACACAAGTTTCCTTTTACATTATTTTCCCCATGTTGTTGTTGTTTTGGTATGCACATCCAGTAACTCAAACTGATTGACAAATGTTGCTGGTAACTTACCTTCACTGTTAGTAATGTAGATTTTTTGATATGTTTGTGTTCCACACGACTGCTATTACTGATGTGCAAATGTGTTAAAACGAAAAATATTTGCCCGGCATAATGACGAGTGTGTCGCGCAAGTGAGTCACATGGTACAAAGTGAAAGTGAGAATGGAAATAAAAAACCGATAGATGAAACGGAAAGCTCTAATGCTGATGAAGATAAGAATGATGGTAATGACGACATGCAGGTTGATAAAATTTATAGTAATAGAAACATAACGTCTTGGTTTAAATATCTACACTCAGAAAAGTTCATAATATTGTTGGAGTGTCTCTGGGGTCAGATCAGCTAAAATTGAACGTGTATTCCTTCTGGATATGTTTCTCGAATTATCTTCTTACATATTTCTTTCATTGTTCTTGCCCAAGTAATTTACTATTTGGGTCTAAAGTGACCTCGCTTGGTAATTGATGTTGGTTGGTCTTAGAGCTTGGTAGTGCGTAGATTAAACGCAACGTGAGTTGAGTACACTTTTCAATGAGAATTTAAGTTGTCATTTATGTCAATTAATTTGTCATTTAGATAGAAGAACGTGGATAAATTTGCAATGACAGATATATCTCTCCATGGGTAAGATGCAAGACCCACCTCGTTTTCCAGGAATTTCCTTCGTTCAACCACTGTCTTCAAAATAATATGCTTGAAAATTTGTTAACTAATTTTTGACTACATATTTCAGCAGAACTGAGGGTACCGGGCGAAACACATCCTTGAGCAGCATTGAAAGCGGAAGCTCAAAAAGTTCCATTGGTGCAGTGTCGGTGCACAACCGGAAGTCGTCGGTGGATTCATACCTCTCACAATCTTCGCAAGAGAACGTGGGAGGGTCAACCAAACAACGGTCAAAGAATGCGGAGAACCGTCATGGCCATTCTTCGGTAGATACTTTTGGATCAAATCCATCAGATGAAAATATTCCCTCTTCCGCATGAACATCCTACAATACAATCGACGTATGCAGCATGTAAGTGCTATGTATGACTGAATGCGTTAACAATAAAGAGTTGAATTAATAGACAGATCTCTTTTTATACCATATAGCATTCAACTTTCTACACCGGAATTAGTAATTACCGGACAAGCTCTTGAATCGATCTTGTTCCTTCATACATACGATATTTCTAATACCATCCATGACATTATCTAATTCTTGACCAGGCTGGTCTGAGAAAAAAGGACAACGCTTAATAATATCAAAGCCTACGTCAGAATAACCTTAGCTAATTTCGAAAAATAAATGTATTCGTGACTCAAGCTACTCAACCTATTTGAAACACTATTCTTCTGGAAGATTATGTTCCATGGTTATAAAAAAGGACGAAATCCAGCTCGTTCGCTGAATGGCCAGCGTCACGGCCTTCAGTTGAGACGGCCCGGCTCAGTGATTTTCACAGCATCTGTTTAAATCCTCTGATTCGGGGACTGCGTATTTGTGTTTGCCTCAGTAAACACCTCCTCATACACACAACACAACACACTGCGAACCAACACAAAATTTCTCACTACTGAGGACATCTATCCACATCAGGAGTGGGGTCAAAGCATCCGGTCGCAAAGCATGGTCAAGCCAAATCAATCCCGCATGTGCGCACAGTTCACACCCGTGTTCCTAGCAGGGTATGGGAAAAGCGGCCGAAAACTTTAAAAAAAATTGAAGTCTGCTCAAAACCTGGAGAGAAAGGTGGCTTTCTATATGAGAAAGTAGCGTAATCATTCGCATTCACGGGTTTGAGAAAAACCCTGCGAGTGCAGGGTACAATAGAACACTTGAAATGAAACAGGATCCTACAACCCCCAAAATAATATTGAATTTAACCCCTAAGTCAAGACCTGGGCAGAATCAATAGGGTCTGAATCCCACAACCTTGAATCAGCGCACGGTGCTCTTAACGTCTCACTTGGGCCGATGACCTAAATGTTAGGCCCCTTTAAACAACAAACAATAAAACGTCTCACTTACGACTGACATCATCACAACAAGGTACAAGAATAAGAAGAAACTACAACAGACAATAACTAATTACCACCATAAAATACACTCATCTACATGTAGCACGCACGAGGTTCGAACTCCCGTACACTCAGGTCCTCCGAAGGTAAGCATATTCATGTTACCCACCCAGACATACAAGGTAAGCATCAATGTTCCAAATAACAGGAACTACATATCACTTGGCATGACACAGCTCTTAATCTATATAAATAAAGTTGT
Organism: Anabrus simplex; assembly: GCF_040414725.1. Lineage (NCBI taxonomy): Eukaryota > Metazoa > Arthropoda > Insecta > Orthoptera > Tettigoniidae > Anabrus > Anabrus simplex. Next base: position 300,165,740 of record NC_090267.1, read on the forward strand.
AGGGGTCCGCTGTCTGTGATTTCGTTTGTTTTGCCAATTTTTCATATATTTATCCCTTTTCGGTCAATTCAAGACCAAATCGGTGGTTTTTATTTTTCGTGTTTGATTGTCTCTTTGTCTGCCTGTTTGTTCCACCTGGATAGATCTCAACCAAACTTCATATTTAAAGTATACCCATCCCGAGGAAAGTTTCTTTGAATCTTTGAATCTTTGAATATACGGAAGGGGGGGGGGTTATAGGAAAATCAGAATGGTTTTCCTCCATTTTCTCCATTTACTATTGGTTTTCTGTAAACTCCGTGAACCGTATATGAAACGACTCTTCATTATATGTTCATAATTTACCTTTCTCTTCAAATGACGGAGAAATTTACTATTTTTTGCGGGTATCATGCTCCCCATTGAGTGACCATGAACATATAGGTTACCATGGTAACATCTCTGACTGCTTGCAACAGGGAAGTAACTTATTACCATTTTCCTCATCATTCCTATAAATTCGTAGAGTAGAAAGCAAGAGAAACGTCAATCGGCCATTCTGCGGGATACCGGCGGTATATCGTTGGAGGTTATAACCTTCCTCGAATAGCTTAAGAAATAACACCATTAGTCATCTTATCTGTTTACCTAAGAATCCCTGCGCGTAAATTTATCCTCTTTTACTGCTTTATTATATCCATAACTCACGCCTGCTTAATTTATTGAAGGGCGTTTGATTTTCCAATACATTCACTTGGTATTTAGATATTTGTCGTCATCCGGCTGTCCTCACTTAAAATCCATTTTCTGTTAATTTCAACTTCCTTAACTGTATTATTTTATTCCTTAATTACTCGTGTTATGTGACTGTTAATCCCGAAAGCTGGACATTTTTTTCTTTGAGGAAATATTCTAACCTATGCAAATGTATAACTTTTGGCCCCGAAAAATATCAAAATATGGACGAAATTTTAACGACGATGCAGATCTTCGTTTCGGGATAATTGGTGGCTAATCAGTAAGTCGTATCACAAATCAGAAAGCACAATCGCCTTTCATTTTAGAGAGACCAACAACTTTGGTCCTATGATTTTTTGTCGTATTTCTATCCCTTATACGTTAAATAGAGCTGTATTTCTTGATTTCAAGTTAATTTTGTACTTTTACACGAATATTTTATCATTTGGCACACGTGTAGGAAAGATAGCATCATGACATTCGGCACGCATATTGACATGACCAGTGAGCGAGTATTTTATATGATAACATTGCTTTTAATACCTACATTCCTATTGACGTTTTTGTTATGGCCTAAGTTCACTGCAATTAGGAAAACCACAAAGACAGTCTTTCTGAGAATCCCGTAGCGAAGCACGCGTACAGCAGCTAGTCCATTTCTAAAACTTTTTTCATTTGCATTTCTTCGACAGGAGGATTAATAAGGAAGATATCATGAATGGTCGGTTTTGCACTTTAAGTCCAGCGGAAATGACTCAAGAGGTGTTGTACGTGGAGCAGATTCCTTCTCTATCTATATAAATAAAATCGTAGCGACTGTGTGCCTCTACACTGACTATTTTGGCGAAATTTTCGTACAGCTACCCGTTTAAGGGGTAATAATGACCATCTGCATATTTTATTTCGTTTAGTTTCCTGAAAGTCCTAATTTCTACCCTCCTCGCAGAAAATCCAGATTGCGGCATATTCTGCCAGACGAACAAGAAAATTGAAATTTGGCAAAATTATACGTTTTAGCCTGTAACGGACGGAAAAGATCCAAGATCTTTAAATTTTTAACTTTTTAACCCCGAAGAATATCGAAATATGAAGGCAATTTTAATGATGGTGCAGACCTTCGGGAAGTCCTATCACATAACGGATGGCACAATCTCCGTTCAATTTGGAATGATCTACAACCTTGGTCTTATGACTTTTTGTCGTATCTGTATCCCTTTTACGTTTAATTTTTCTCTACTTCCCGATGTTAAGTAAATTTGTACTTTTCACATGCATAATTTATACTTTCAATCACTTATAGGAAATATAGAATCATCAAACTCTACACGAAAATTGGCCCACCCAGTAGCCATATGTGTGCCAAATGCTATGTATATAGCTGTCATAATTATCCGAAAAGTAAAGCAATGTGAGATAATCTTACACAAATTTTACCCTATGCAAAGTTTCTAACTTATTCTGTCCCATGAATAGATGAGATATCATAGGACCAGCCATTTAGGCCGCTAAATCCGGCGTCTTATGGTACAATCCTTTACGATATAAGGTACCGTTTAGCGGCAGTTAATTTGTAAATGAAGGTCTGCAATGTTGTAAACATGCATGTACTTTCGTATGTCGATCTATATATATATTCAATGATGTCGATTTGTAGCGATATTGAAAGGGTGCGTCTGCTATTGTAATCAGTACTTCTCTCATCGACTTTGAGTGGCAGTAGGAATGGGGTCCTTCTCCAACTCCTGTGTAACTGGCATTAGTAAGGAAGGCCTACCATTGTAATGAATAATTCACTTCTCTATTTGACTTGCAGAAGGCAAGGGAGCATGCAGTTTTATTTAAAACTCCTTTGCCAAATTGTGTTTGGCTGTAGGCAAGGGTGCATGCCAGTATAAACAAATGTACTCATCTAAAATGTGACTGGCATTAGGCATAGTGGCCTGTTATTTTGATGGAAAATCACCAACTTGGTGTGACTGTCAGTAAGCTGGCTGGCAGTAGGAAAAAATGCCTGTCATTATAATGATAACTGCACAACTCAATTTCGACTGGTAGTATGGAAGTTGCCTACCATTATAATAAAAACTCCTCAACTGTTATCTGTCTGGAAGTAGGAAAGGATGCCTGCCATTGTAACGAAAACTCTCCAAGTTGATTGTGACCGCGCAGTAGGCATTGGAGCCTGTAATTATAATGTAAACTTCCCAACTCGATTGTGAATGGTAGTAAGCAAGTGAGCCTTCCGTTATATCACAAATCCGTAAAAAACCCTTTACATTGGAAACAGCGTATGGAGACCTCCCCATGCTGTTCCTCGGATAACGCTAAGAGACATGCATTTTTAAAACAATCTTATTTACTACATGTACAGTATTTACTTCGATATTCCAAAACATTGTAGAATACCATAGCGAAGCACGGGTACATTTGCTAGTTATTCAATACGACTACTAGTTAACGGGCTGCTGCTTCTATCTGAACACATGCAAGAGGGATAACCCCATCATCATCAGGGTTACTGCGTACCAGACATCTGGAAGTCAATTTCACTCTCTTCACTCACGAGGCTCCCCCCTTGGAAGCACCTGATTTCTTCTAACACTAGCCGACACAGGCTGAAAAACTATCCGCTTTCAATGCGGGCATAAGTCTGTTATCCAACGTCACGTCTGCCATTCATTCTGTCAGATTATAACAATTGCATTAGTAAACCAATCATCATCACTATGAATAAGGCCATCTACCTTACTTTATTCATATCCCAGGATCAATCCTGAAGATTCATGCTCGATCCTAGAGCAGACCCATGAACCAACCAGCAGTGTGCCTTCCTAGAAGATTCTAAACAACGCTGGAGAGATAATATACTCCGCCAGCCTCTAATCGCCACAGCTGTAATTTCATGCATTACAGAATATAGCAAGCACATTCATATCCTGACTTTACTTTAAATGAATGCCTCCTAGACTCTGAGTGCCCGGTTCAAAAGTCTACGAGGGCGATACTGTCCCTCCACATCAGATGACTGTACACTTACGGATCGTTAATCTTAAAAATACAGACAACTAAACGTGGTGATCTAATATTTTCCGTACCACAGCAAATAAAAACTATGTGATCACATTCGTTGCTTTCAAAAAAGCATATGACAGTATAGATCGAGAATCAATCCTTAATGTTTTTTTCCTTCAAAATTTAGACTACATCAAATAATAAGAAATATTATCAAGGAAACGCATACCGAAACTACAGCTAAAGTAAAGTTTATGGGTGAATATATTTAGGAATTTCAAATAAACACAGGAGTGCGATAAGGGGATGGGGTATCTCCATTACTTTTCAATTGTGCTCTTGAAAAAGTTGCCATAGAATGGAGAAAAGCAGGTGAATTATCTCACCATTTACGACCTAAGAATAAAGATGTAAAAATTGACTGTCTTGCATTTGCTGATGATAGGACACGTATAGCCAAAAACATACCAGAAGCACAAGAGAAATTTGTTATTCTGCGAGAACAAGCAGCAAAAATCGGACTTCACATATCATACGAAGAAACTAAATATATGATTGACATCAAAAATGCACCACAAGGACTTATAATTGGCACTAACAAAATTTCAAGGGTGAATGAATTCAAATACCTAGGTGAATGGATTATAGAAAATTGTAATGAAAGGATATCCATAACTTCAAGAATTCAAAACATGGAAACTGCTTTCCAACTAACAAGTACATTTTATAATAAACAATGTATTTCATGGAACAATAATATACGACATTACAATACAGTAGTTAAACCAGAATCATTCTACTCTCCAGAAACTCTCAGCCTACAAAAATGGGATTAAAGAAATTTAAGAATGAAAAACCCTGAGAAAAAAGCATTGGACCAAGAATCGTAAACGGAATTCATTACCCTAAACCTAACAGTGAAATACACACGCACATTTCCAAAAAGGTGCAATTCGAATGGTTTGCAGGACATTTGGAACGACGGGACCCTAATAGACTTCCACATGAAATTTACAAATTTCTAGAAAAAACGGCCACTAGACCGAAGTGGTACAAATTATTAGAGAAACACCTCACTGAATTAGGATGGCCAAATCTGCAAGATCGAAAGGAGATACAGAACATCATTCAAAGACGGAGATTTGAGGAACAGGGAAGGAAACCCACACGATCGGCGTAGTCGGAGGATCGGAGACGTGCACAATCATTGAAGATGAAGAACTACTGGGCAAAGAAGAAGGCCGAAAAATGTTGATTCTGCGTAGTCCTAGGTGACCCATTAGCGAAAAAGAAGAAGAAGAAGAAGAAGAAGAAGAAAAGAAGAAAGCATTATCCAGGTACATTTTGTTTTACAAGTCGTTTTACGTCGCACCGCCACAGATAGGTTTTATGGTGACGATGGGTCAGGAAAGGGCTAGGAGTGGGAAGGAAGCGGCCGTGGCCTTAGTTAAGGTACATTCCCAGCATTTTCCTGGTGTGAAAATGGTAAACCACGAAAACCATCTTCAAGGCTGCAGGCAGTGAGGTTCGAACCTACTATCTCCCGAATACTGGATACTGCAGCTATCGAGCTCGGTATTTCAGGTACATATATTTATGTTACTACCCTCTCTGTAAATTTTTTTTATAAAGATTCACTACCAGTTAATAAAGTAAGCAGTTTCTTAACACATAGGCCTAATTCTATTGATACTGACGGTTTAGTGTAATAGTTGGGCTTGTCTCTTGGAACACGATAATATTTATCTTGACTGCAACATTACTAGGCAAATACCAAGTTCTTCTTCAACGGACAAGAGCCTATATCATTGAGTGGTTTTAATGTTCGTCAAACACGAAAACGCTTGTTATTATAGGATATGGAGAATTGAAGTAATAAGTTAAAAAAATCGTTCTGCGAAATTCCAGCAAACTTTTCTTTCAGCGATGGCAGCAAGTCTGCGCTTCGGCTTACTTATTATTCTGTGCAGTTTCGTGGATCCCATAACACAACATTGAGAACCCAAAGGTTACGCGGAACCCCGGTTGGGAATGGCTACCTTAAGAGTTTGTTCGTCCAACCCTTATACCGTTTCTATCCGGGGTAGGGGATGAGGTGAGATAAATATGTCATGGCGAGATTTTTATGACTGGATGCCCTTCCTGACGTCAACCTCATCACAGGAGTTAATGTGATGAAATGAATGACGTAATGTACGTTGGTAGGAAGGCAGAGGGTGAAACCCGGCGCCGGCACATAGACTACTCCAGTCCAAAAGCATCAAGGGGTCTGTTCAAGGCTTAACGTCCCCATTCGACGGACGAATCATCATCAACAGCGTCATATGCCCTCACTCCATATGAGCGGAGAGGTTTTCAATACAGTCTTTTGCCACGCAATCTGGTGATTAGAAATTGCGTACCACCTCCTCCCCTACCCTGCTGGCCAACATTCTGATGGTAAATTATGTTTTCGACCAACGGTACTCGAACCGACTAACCACGATGTCAGACAGTTCAGACTTCAATGCCTTAACGATCATGGCCACCAGACGTGTTATACAGGCTACCTTAAGAGTACTGAAACAAAATCAGATTCTGCACAAGTTGACCGCTTACAAGACACGTACCTGTGTGCGTTCCCTTTTTGACGTGTGTGTGTCCATTTCGGCTTCTTCCATTCTCAAATTTCGATTGCTGAATGAATATCTTAAACTTTTCATAATGTCTGTTTCCATTTACTTTCCTCAGAGGGAATGGTTTCCAAATTGTACTTTCTTTTGAAACAACAGTCACGACATACTTACATTTTTAATGAACGAGTCACTTTACGAACGCAGTGGTAGAAATAGAAAACATGATATGAAATGTTCCAGTCGCGGGATTCAGCCGAAGAGTTCCGAGTGGACAGGCTGCGTGGTACGGATCATATAGCTGTAGGTTCGCATTCGTAAGATGCAGCCTGGCTGGTTTCATAAGTTTCGTGCCCCACTTACAAGAATGCTTGTGCGCAGAGTAAGGAGGCAACTGCTATAAGAAGTGGAATTTCTTGCTTCATGCGACTCAGCACTCTCACATTTACTCCAGTCTAGCGCACGAGGGCGCGACATTGATCTATTGTAATGTAATGTGGGAAAATGTTTTGTTTTGATCTCCACCCACTTGAAATTAAATCATGGATTTTTATCATCATGCATACATGACTACTCGCGTAACATTCTTAGATTGCTATTTTTTTATTTAAACGTTTTACCCAAAAGGAATCGTGGCACACGTAGCTCTTTAAGTTCTTGAACTGTCAAGATGACTGTTACCCATTTACATGATATGCAGATATGAGAGTACTACTTCGTCAGTGTAACGGTATTCCCAACCGTATTGATTGGCTTTGATGGCCAGGTCTTCTGCCTCTGCTCCTCGGTAGGTCTGACGAGGCTAAGTGAACCGCGTTCCAGCCCCTAGTCCACAATTAAAATTCCTGAACCTGAGGCCACTGGGTAAGAGGCAAGAACGCCACCCCTACACCAAGTGACTGACAGTATATTTCCCCACTACGTTAAAAGTAATTTTCACCTCTATCTTTTCCATATTTCCTCTCTGATCTCCCTTGATCAACTCTTCTTCTTTACAGTTCCCGACAATATCATCTTTCCGAAGTCTAGAACGTCCTTCAATTTCATGCCTGTCTTAGCCCTTAATTTTATTTTTCGATACACTCAGTCTTCAAATGGTTGGAGGTTTTTCACATTTTCCTCTGATTATTGTTCAGAGGGCAAGGATGCCTAATTGTACCTACCGTGAAAACAATAAATACGGCAACCACTTACACTGACCTGCATTAGTTCAGTCCTAGTGGTAACTGTTACGGAAATATCCGTGGTAGTTAGAGGTGAAAGAAGGTGCGGGCGGGAACAGGTCTCATCTACGAAATTAAAGTTAATTTAAAATTTAACAAAGGTTATATTTTCTTTTCAAGATTAAGGAATAACAAGTATAACAGGTACTCAGTAGCATATCAACAAATTAAGAATGTACAATTGCAATTTGTTAATGGATTTGGGCTTCGAGCCCAGACACGCAATCCTTGAGCAATGAGCCCAACTTTACCTATGTACAAAGTTCAACAACGGGGCAAAAATCCCCAATCATGCCAAGGAGCACAAGCTCCCAATTACCCAGTTAAGCCTGCTCGAGGCAAACAGAAACCAAATTTAAGAAAGAGCAACCCGCTCTCAAAGTTCAAGCCTATTCAAAGGCCACACCAAACTCCACCTTTAAGCTGCCCTCCGGGCACACAAGAACAGGGGTAATGATACCCAACCTACTGAGGCCTATTCAGTAAAGAAACAGGTCAATTACATGGCCCAAAATTCTGATAAGAATGGAGGCGTAACTTGCACTCCTAATAACCTTTTTTAAAACCTACTTGGCACTAGGCCGCATACACAAGGGCTAATCCCATACTAAAGGGGTGACTTGTATAAGAAGACTTTATTACATTTAAAAAAAAGAAACGGTTGTGAAAACAAAGTCACCTCAAAACAATAGGAGTGGGAGCTCGAGAGGTTTAGCACTCTCTATCCCAATTTATAGTTAAATAGCCGAAGTTTTACCAAGTGTCTATTACATTTTAAGGATAGGTTACATGAGAAAAGCTTCGAACCTGCCCCGAGGGTTAAACTGCTGAGCTAGCAATAAATAAAGTTATTAAACGGCCATTACCTTGTGGATGAACTGCTGCCCGAAGAAAGAGGCGCTTCCCGCCCCCTGCTACATAATCACACTAGGAGAGATGTTACAGAAGTGGCCAGGAGACCAGAAAATCAGCAATTCATATACCACCGTAGAAAATTCGAGACGTTTCATGAATGATTAAAACCCGCCCACAAACTTTTATTGGATAATGGCAAAAACTAATACACCAGACGAAGAAGAAACACCTTATTGGAGGAAAATTAATTACAGAAATTCCTTATTGGTCAAATTCAAAACTAGCGGAAAGAGAAGGGTTATACTGCCAACCCAAACAATGACTGAAAGAAATTTAACAAAGAACAAACTTATGAACAGCAAATTCCTTCAAAAAAAGTTCCTTCACTTCGCACTAGGGTGCACAATAGTAGTTCTTAAGTAGTGCCATCTAGAAGAGAATGTTCACACTTCTTACTACAGAGAAAACAAAAACAAATCGAAACCGACATAGTTCAGAACACTTCAAAATTTACAGTAAAGACATCTTCTGAGAAACCTTAGAATTAATGTGGTTGTTAAAGTTCAGGCTTTCTCCAGTAGAGGAGTTTCAACTGGCGCAATGTTTGAATTAGCGGCGTGGAGGTGTACTGCCCGGTACAGCCCTCACCCCCCCCCCCAAAACTCCTTCCAAGGGGTGACACAGAAGAACACCAGATTTGTTTTAAACAAGGTCCAAGTTATGATGTTGATATAGAAATGAATTGCAGAAGGATTCACAAAAAGGTACATACATTTTTTCCGTATCCGAAGTTTTCTTAAATTGATTTGATCCAGTTTCAAAATGTATGTAGTAGCTTTTGATGAAATGTCTTTATGCTTGTAGTAGTTGAATTCAGAAAAAAAATCTTTTAATTCTTGAGAGGAAAAAAAATTCTGTGTTCACCAGATGTTGCAGTTGAATCCAAAAATGTAGTGATTGTGGATATGGAATGTCCATGTAGCTGGATAAGTACATTAGTTGCCAATTACTTCGACGACGAGACCAGCCGCGGCAGCTTGTGTCCAGAGGAGGCCACTCGGACCCCTCAAGTACCCTGGGATACCGCTCACCCGCACTATGAGAGGGGTAGTGGTGGAGAAGCACGCCGCACACGCGACGATTGTTTACAGGCCGAGGGCAGGTTGCAGGAGGTGCGCCGCACATCAGCCTTGGCCGGGAGGAGGGCTCCGGCTCGCCGTACACTGGTTGACCTCACTGGAGTAGATCGGGCCCGTGCTCCACTCCAGTAGCGGTACGGCGCCGCACGGCTGCGGGGGCACTGAAATATTAAGATCTCGGCGGCAGAATTTTGTTGGACAGAAATGTTTTTAGGGTACAGTCTTTGTGGTGAGGCTGAGGGGCCAGCGGCTTGGAAGTTTTTATTTCATTTTAATTAGCCACTGGTGTGTTTGAGCAGGAGACGGGAGCATGGTAATGGCCGTGGCGGGGACAGGATAGCAGTTTAACTGGTCGGGGGAGGTTGTACAATGAATATTTATATACAAGGAACCTAATTCAAAGGGGCAGAAGGCCTAAAAATGAAACCAAAAAATATAACCTTCCGTATTCTTTCAAAATGTAAAAAAAATTAAAAACCAGCTAAGTTAGCGCGGAAGTTACACAGGTTTCACCTGCGACAGGTGAACCCTAAATATCCTCTCGGTGGCTGGATTGCTTAATAATAAAGTAACGGGTGTAAGGAAATCGAGAATAATACATGGCCCATAAAATCTGGGGGCAAGCTGGCCCGCGGGAACAAAATTCTTGACCATAACCTGGTCGCCTACCTTCAAATGGGTGGGTCTCCGTCCACGATCATATCTTTCCCTAACCTTTTCATGAGACATTTTAAGATTGGCTTTAGCCTTCTTCCAAAGATCTTTAATATTATCAGGATCTATTGTCTCAGGTAGAATGTCACTAAGAGACCAAAGGTTAGAGAGCGGCGTGTTGGGAACAAACTTGAACATCAAAGAAGCTGGAGTAAACTTATGAGATTCATGATCCGCCGAATTCAAAGCAAAAGCTAACCAATGCAAGGACGTGTCCCACCTAGAATAATCGTCGTGATGATAGGCAATAAGGGCCGACCTCAGATCACGGTTGACCCGTTCCGCTAGAGATGGTTGAGGATAGTAAGCAGATGTTGTTACATGCGATATGGACAGATCAAAACAGAATTTACGAAAGAGATTGGATGTGAAAGCTTTAGCATTGTCAGACACAATATATTGACACGGACCGAAAGAAGCAAAAATGGAATTTAAACAAGAGATAGTGGACTGCGCGGTAGCCAGCTTAGTGGGAAATAACCAAGAAAATCTAGTAAAGCCATCTACACACACAAGGATGAATTTATTGGCATTCCCCTTTGACTGGGGAAAGGGTCCTACGTAATCTATGTAGAGACTTCCATGGGGCGCGACGCTTGATGAGAAGACAAAAGCTCTTGCTTAGTGGACATGGTAGGTTTACTAAGCCAACATGATTTACAAGATTTTATCAATTCACGGATTTCTCCGTCCATACCCTTCCAGATGAACATTTCACGAATCTTTTCTCGGGTTTTGAAGATGCCTAACTGCCCCCCTAATGGGATCTCATGATAGTACTTGAAGATCATTGGTACAAGAACAGCTGGAACTACAACTTTCATTTTTTGATCATGCCTCGATGGGCAACATAAAACACCATTCCTCAATACATAAGGGACGACATGTTCCCCAGAAGAAAGGGTTTCCATAATGGGAGCCAGCACTGGATCTTCACGTTGATATTTTTCAATATACCTAAACAACATGGGAGCATCAGTCAGAATGGCATAAACCTCAGGTAGTATGGACTCGGGAGGTGAAGAACTATGAACCTGCTCAAGGGACTCTACATCATTCGAAAACATACGGCTTAGTCCATCTGCCACAACATTTTCAGTACCTCTTATATGCCTGACATCAAATTGGAAGGCAGAAATTCGGATGGCCCACCGGGCTATACGACCAATACGACGCGGCCTACCTAAGACCCAGCTTAAGGCTTGGTTATCAGTCTCCAAGTCGAACTTGACATGTTCAAGATAAAGGCGGAACTTTTCTAAGGCAAATAAGACTGCCAAACTTTCGAGCTCATAGATGGAATACTTGGCTTCTTGAACCGATAGAGTCCTAGAGGCATAGGCGATGGGTCTATTTCAGTCTCTTGAAGAAGGACTGCAGCTACCGCTGACGACGACGCGTCGGTTTGGACGATGAATTTCTTGGAGAAATCGGGCATAGCCAGAACAGGGGCATTACACAGAGCTAATTTGAGATCTTCAAAAGCGGCTTGTTGAGAAGGTCCCCACTCGAATTTGATGCCTTTCCTACGTAGTAAGTTCAAGGGCGCCGCTCTATTGGCGAAATTAGGAATAAATTTCCTGAAGAAATTCACCATACCAATGAACCTTTGATGTCCTTGGAAGGCTTGAAGTCACGGATGGCCTGTGTTCTAGAGTGATCGACTGCAACCCCATCGGGCGACACAATATGCCCTAGGAATGACATGGAAGGCTTAGCGAAGGCGACCTTGGACAACTTCACAGTTAACCCAGCCTTACGAAGGCGATTGAGAACTTCTTTCAGATGATCTAGATGTTCTTCGAAGGTCTCCGAAAATACGACGACATCATCAAGATAGTGGTACAAGTACTCAAATTTGATGTCGGAGAAGACCCTATCTAGCAGTCTAGTGAGCACAGCTGCTCCCGTGGGGAGCCCGAAAGGGACGCGGTTGTATTCACACAAATTTCAATCCGTGCAAACGCTGTAAGATGTTTAGATTCTTCAGCCAGAGGAATTTGATTATAAGCCTGATTAAGATCCAAGATGGTAAAGAACTTAGCCTTTCGAAACCATGAAAAGCAAGAGTGAAGGTCTGGAAGGGGCACAGATTGTAACACCACCTTCCGATTGAGAGCCCTATAATCAATCACAGGCCTGAAGCCCCCATGGGGTTTCGGGACTAGAAAAATAGGCGAAGAAAACGCCGACTTAGAGGGCCGAATTATACCATCCTTAAGCATCTGATCGATGATTTCCTTCAAGGCTTTCATTTTAGGTGGAGACAGCCCATAAGGCGGAAACGGGACTGGAATCGAATCCGTAACCTCAATCTTGTATTCGATAAGGTCAGTAACACCAAGAGTATCAGAGAACACCTCTGGAAACGACTGACACAACTTACGAATACTGTCAGCCTGCTCCTCAGGTAGATGTCTAAGGTCTAACAACATCTCATCCTGGGTAGGCGAAATAGATGAACATGATACAGAACTACACTTTAACAAAGGAATTTTGACATTAGAAGCAAATTTGAATGTGCACGACTTGCTCTGAAGATCGAGCACTAGACCAGTATTTGACATGAAGTCTGCTCCCAATATAATGGGGCAAGACATGTGCTTTGCCACCAAAAGTTTAACCTTCCAAGTAAATTTAGAAATACGAATTTTGGCCTTTAAGGAACCTAAAATTTCTAATGGAGAAGAATTAGCCGAAACATATTGAACCGAAGACGAGCAAAGATCAGGAAGTTTACAAATAGATTTTAATTTGGAATACCACTCAGCCGAAATAATCGAACAAACACTGCCTGAATCTAAGAGAGCAGTTACGGGTTCATTATTCAATTCGATTTTGAGAAAAGGAACAGATGCGGGGGTATCCGCCGCAATCCTAAGACATTCTTTGGGACCTTCAAAAGATAAATTTGAAAACTGAGTTTTCCCTGAAATTTCGACATGTTTACTTGGGGCTGAGCCTCGGACAGGGGTGTTAGTCGACTCAGCCGAAGCCATTAGTCACTTATTATTATTGGCCTTGGTGGAAGTTGCACCAGAAGTTGAGCAGGAGGAGGTGCTATTCGAATTTGGGCAATTCTTGGCTATATGGGAAAACGCGCCGCATTTAAAACAACCTTGAGATGACCGTGCTCCATTCCTTGTCCCACTAGACTTAATCAATGGACATGTATTGCGAAGATGGTCAGGCGACCCGCAAGCGTAACATTTACGGGATATGACGGGTCGGCGAGGTGGAGGCCGAAAACTACTAGAGGATGGAGGGGGTTCTCTCGCGACACGCAAGGTATCGGCGTATCTAACTCCTTCGCCTGAGACAGCCATAGCCTCTAACTCGGCAAAAGTTTGCGGACGCGACACCAAACACAAGTATGATCTGTACGGTGGAGAAATACCTTCCACAATTGCCTGTACACTCTGATCTTCAGGGAAGTGAAGGGCAAATACCCTAGTATAGAATTTGATGTCTTGAATGAAGTCTGCCGGGTTTTCGTAAAATAGCTGCACTCTATAATTGTATTTCCGAACTAGAGATGACCTAGCTCGAGCCGGAATAAAATTAGCTAACAGATGGGCGTGGAAGTCTTCTATGGATGACTGTTCCGCAATTGCCCTAACTATTTTTTCTGAGAGGACACCAATAGTATAAGGGTAAATTATCTGAAGGATTTGACACGGAGACAGAGAAAAAACAAGGGCATGATCTTGGAATTCAAGTAAAAACCTTAAGAAAGCAATGACATCGGTTGTGGAGTTAACAGAAAACTTGGAAATACCTCTAAGTAACATAGCTAATGGATGGGGTAAACTGCTGAAACCAGGTGGCATAGTAGAAATGGGCCTAAGTGGCGGAGAAGCAGATTCCGAAGGTGCCCTATTTAACACAAAGGGTGGAATGGAACGTGCGACGATCGGACTCGGTTCCTAATGGGGCAGATGTTCGTTGTGTAGTCGCCTCAGTACTACTTCCTTCCTCTTTAGAGGAATCCTCCACATTTACGATATTTACGACCATAGGCTGGTCGATTTTGGGAGTCGCAGATCCAGATAACAACTGACTAACCTTACTAGACATTTTAGACAAGTTTTCAGCAAGGGCACTAACTTCCTTACCCTGAAGGTCATTTAACTTCAGATCGCATACCCTGTTATAAAAGTGGTACAACCTGTCCTGTACTCTTTTGAGTTGATTAGGAGATGGATCACTTACTTCAAAAAAACTAACTACAGATGCTAGCTCAGTAGTAATATCATTGATCGTGGAGAGAGCGTCGTCAATCTCTTTCTCTCCCAAAGTTGGGATGGTAATCGGCAAATCAAGGGAATCTTTCAGCTTATTGGAATTGACTGCAACCGTGCCTCCAGATTGAACGTTTCTGAGAGATAATTCATAAATTAATTCTTCTTTACGCAAATAGAAAGGATGGAGAACCTCGCGAGGGCCGGACATGATGACAGAGTTCTTTAGAAAAAAATCAAAAAAATTCCCGCAACTGAGAAAATTGTTCGAGTTCGATTTAAAAACAATGTTTAGCCGTCAAAGGGGGCTGAATTGAGACCCATTCAACCACGCTCTGCTACCACTTGTTACGGATATATCCGTGGTAGTTAGAGGTGAAAGAAGGTGCGGGCGGGAACAGGTCTCATCTACGAAATTAAAGTTAATTTAAAATTTAACAAAGGTTATATTTTCTTTTCAAGATTAAGGAATAACAAGTATAACAGGTACTCAGTAGCATATCAACAAATTAAGAATGTACAATTGCAATTTGTTAATGGATTTGGGCTTCGAGCCCAGACACGCAATCCTTGAGCAATGAGCCCAACTTTACCTATGTACAAAGTTCAACAACGGGGCAAAAATCCCCAATCATGCCAAGGAGCACAAGCTCCCAATTACCCAGTTAAGCCTGCTCGAGGCAAACAGAAACCAAATTTAAGAAAGAGCAACCCGCTCTCAAAGTTCAAGCCTATTCAAAGGCCACACCAAACTCCACCTTTAAGCTGCCCTCCGGGCACACAAGAACAGGGGTAATGATACCCAACCTACTGAGGCCTATTCAGTAAAAAAACGGGTCATTTGCATGGCCCAAAATTCTGATTAGAATGGAGGCGTACCTTGCACTCCTAATACCTTTTTTAAAACCTACTTGGCACTAGGCCGCATACATCAGGGCTAATCCCATACTAAAGAGGTGACTTGTATAAGAAGACTTTATTACATTTAAAAAAAGAAACGGTTGTGAAAACAAAGTCACCTCAAATCAATAGGAGTGGGAGCTCGAGAGCGTTAGCACTCTCTATCCTAATTTATAGTTAAAGAGCCGAAGTTTTACCAAGTGTCTATTACATTTTAAGGATAGGTTACATGAGAAAAGTTTCGAACCTGCCCCGAGGGTTAAACTCTAGCAATAAATAAAGTTATTAAACGGCCATTACCTTGTGGATGAACTGCTGCCCGAAGAAAGAGGCGCTTCCCGCCCCCTGCTACATAATCACACTAGGAGAGATGTTACAGAAGTGGCCAGGAGACCAGAAAATCAGCAGTTTATATACCCTCGTGGAAAATTCGAGACGTTTCATGAATGATTAAAACCCGCCCACAAAATTTTATGGATAATGGCAAAAACTAATACACCAGACGAAGAAGAAACACCTTATTGGAGGAAAATTAATTACAGAAATTCCTTATTGGTCAAATTCAAAACTGGCGGAAAGAGAAGGGTTATACTGCCAACCCAAACAATGACTGAAAGAAATTTAACAAAGAACAAACTTATGAATAGCAAATTCCTTCAAAAAAAGTTCCTTCACTTCGCACTAGGGTGCACAATAGTAGTTCTTAAGTAGTGCCATCTAGAAGAGAATGTTCACACTTCTTACTACAGAGAAAACAAAAACAAATCGAAACCGACATAGTTCAGAACACTTCAAAATTTACAGTAAAGACATCTTCTGAGAAACCTTAGAATTAATGTGGTTTTTTGAAGTTCAGGCTTTCTCCAGTAGAGGAGTTTCAACTGGCGCAATGTTTGAATTAGCGGCGTGGAGGTGTACCGCCCGGTACAGACACATTAGCAAATCACGAGAACGAGAACATTAGAAAATAAGGCAGTACTGTTGTTCAAACTGTAATATTGCACTATCAATTTATTTACACGAACAATGGGAAATAGAGTAATGAGCGTACTCACTGCAGACTGATGGCCAGAAAGCTAAGCTGCTGAGCAGCAAAGCCTTGAAGAATTGATTTTAATTACAATGAAACCGCGTACAGGAATTTAACTCCCCGACTCATAAACACTTGCGATTACAATTCCAGACTAACAAATCTTCAAACATTAAACTACTTTGAATTTAATGAAGAAACTTTTGATTAACCGTCTCCACCCTCCCTTTCCTTCCCTCACTCCATTCTGGCACATTCTTTCACACCACTCAGCTTTCTTGCGGGAGGAAACCTACATTTCTTTAGGCTCGTAAGTTTTCAGTACGTGAACAGAAGAATTTAGTCGTTATGAAAGCAGTCATATAAAGCTCATCTAGAAACTTTCACCCATAAAGGGGACAGTGTAAAAGTCGGTAAAAGAGTAAGTTAATGTTAGTCAAATGACGTTAAATTATATAATACCTATATAAACTTTATCTCCTTCGTATAATTACACAGGGTGTAGAAAAAATATCACCCAATAATGATAAGAATAAAACAGTAATACTATTAAGAACAAGAAGAAGAAATTTGAGGATTTAGGGGAAAATCTTGAAAAATCTGCTAATCCACGGAACACATTAGCAAAAGAACGGCAGGAGAGGAGCCGAAGGTTGAATAACCATTAGCGCGAATGTAAAGAAAAGGGCGTAAGCCTAAGGTCGAGGAACGGCAGGTAGCTTGTGTACTCGTAGCCCCCCCCCCCACAGCCGTATCGCTTTACTACTACTATTCCGTGGTTTCCTATTTTCACATCAAGAAAATCCTAGGACGGTACCTTAAATTAAGGCCACGCCCACTACCTTCCCCATCCTATCACTGAAAGCTTTCGATATGTTAGTGCGACGTTAAACCACTAGCCAAAAAAAAAAGCAATTACAGTTAAACCCCCACCCAGCCGGTAATCCAACCCAGGAACCCTTGGACCAAAGGCCAGCTTAGTAACTATTTAGTGCCGGAATCGGGCCGTCCAATAATAACAGGCCGTGATAGAAGGGATTAGAACAGCAAAGTGATGAAAGCAAGCAACCCAATAACTTCAAATTATCAACCTGTTTCAAATATCGTAGGAGACTAGGTCTGTGGCCCAAATGCGTCTTGAATTACATGAATGTGCTGAGGAACCCACGTTTTCAGCATCTAGTAAGTTACTCATTAATCGTCTAAAGCCGGATGTTAAACTTGTGCACGAGTGCAATACTCCCTTCATTCCCGCCGGTTTTGTTCGAAAGTTTAAAACCGAACTGCGACCAGGAAAACAACCGTGAAGACTTCCAACTGATAAACTAGAGCTGCAAAACTGTATTCCCGTGCATTCCACTAGCTAACTCTAGATGAAAATTGAAAGTTAGTGTGTAGGTTTCTGCCACTCTTTAATGATCTAATCGTCTTTATTACTGACAGTAATTAAAGGACGGTACTTTTCTACACCCAGCAGTAAATTAGATTTTCTTTTAGAACTTATGGGTAGTCCTAGTGTGTAAGCCTGTCCTCGACAGTCAATTGTACAGAATCATTACAGGTGTTATGAAATTTCCTTTTTATATACCGCCTGACAAAGAAAAAGTTAACACCCAGAATAAATGGTTGGATGTCAATGTAACTTCGTACCCATACACACCATCGTCGGGTGTTTAAGTTATTAGAGTTCCAGTTCCCTATGACAGGTAGAACGGCCACCAGAGTGCATTAGTGTTGTTACCAGGCCTGGTAGGGTATATAAAGGGCGTGAACAGCGTCAGATGTTGAGTGCTCCCTGTGAAGGACTTGGAGACGCCGAGTACTCGTGCAACAACGCGTTGTCAGCACCTGATAGAGTTTGAAAGGTGCCTCATTGTCGGTCTCCATTTGGCCGACTGATCGAATCATGCAATATCCAAATTTTTGGAGCATTCGGATGTGACAGTCCCCTATTTTGGATTGAATGGGAACCTGGGGGCAGGCATACTCGTAGTCAAGTTTACTGCACACTACGTCTGATCACCACTAGGGAGGATCCCCGTATTGTACACCAGGCACATCGTAATCCATTCACTTCTGCACCTGACATCCGAGATCAAGTAATGGATTCGCTGCAGCATTCAGTGTCGTTCCATTGATTGGAGACTAGCAGCAGCCGGACGAGGTAATTACCGTCCAATGCGTAGGCTGCCGTTAACGCAACACAAACGGCTGCGTTTGGAGTGGTGCCGTCACCGGGAAGCAAGGATTACTGATGGATGGAGTTGCATTGTTTTCAGCAATGAATCGCGGTTCTACACTACACCGGATGACCCTCATCTGTGAGTATGGCGGTGACCTGAGTAGAGGTCCTATTTTAACAATGATTTGTAGAGGCTCGGCGGTATTACTGCTGGCGTCATGGTGTGGGGAACCATCCGGTATGAATTCAGGCCATGGCTGGTAGTGATTGAGGAAACTCAGACGGCACAACGGTACAGGACGTCACGGACATCCTGCGTCCTCATGTCTTACCTCTCATGTGACAGTATCGAAGTGTCTTTCTTCAACAGTACAATGCTCGCCCACACACGGCATGTGTCTCTATGAACTGTCTGCGTGATGTTGAGGTACTACCGTGGTCAACAAGATCCCCAGATCTGTCCCCGTTAGAACATGTGTGGGAGCAGGTCGGACGTTAACTCCATCCCTGTGCGAGGATATCAAGGACCAGTTGCAACAGTTGTTAAGGGCCAGCTTGCCTCAGGCTTTATGACACCCTCTTCAACCGAATCATTGCATGTATGCAGACCAGAGAGGGTTCAATTTCATGCTGATAAGTGGGCTCATACTCCCAAATTCTTTGTAAATTTGGTTGGATTTTTAAATCTTACTATATATAAAATGGATGTATGTATGTGTGTAAATGACACATCTCCTCCTAAACCACTGGAGCAATTTTAACCAAACTTGGTACACTTATGACTTACAATCAGGAGACGAGCACTGTGGGGTAAGCCATCCGTAGCTCCCTTAGGAGTGGGGGGTCAGGGGCGGCAAGGTATAAAAATAATTGAAAAAATTTTCGAATCCACAGTTTTCGGAGTCACTGAGATGAACAGTGACACTCCCCATTTTTCTAAAGTAGAAGTTCAGCTGGCTTTTGGATAGGGAGCGAGGGGGAATGATATATAAAATTAAACGAAAATAGTGTCGAATACATAGTTTTCGGGGTCGTCGAGGTTGAATTGTACACTACGAATTGTTAGTATCAGGAGACAAACCTCGTGGAGGTAAGACAGCCCAGGAACCCTTACGGGCCGGGGAGGCCAGGGGGTCAGATTTACAAATCAACGAAAATAGTGTCAAATCCATACTTTTCGGCGTCGCTGAGATGAAAAGTGACACTCCGGATTTTTTAAGTCCAAATTGAGCCCCCTCTTGGGGTGGGGGTGGGGGGCGATTAGGGAGAGATAAATAAAATTAAAGGAGAATAGTGTCGAATACATAGTTTTCGGAGTCGCCGAGGTGAATTGTATACTCCGGATTTTTAGTATCAGGAGAGAAACCACGTGGGGGTAAGACAGCACAGAAACCATTAGGGTCGGGGTGCGAAAGGGGGTCAGATATACAAATTAACGAAAATAGTGTCGAATCCACATTTTTCGGGGTAGCTGAGATGGATAGTGACACTCCGGAAATTTTTAAAGTCCAAGTTTAGCCCCCGTATGGGGTGGGGGCGAGGGGGGATTGATATATATTAAAAGAAAATATTGTCGAATACATACTTTTCGGAGTCACCGAGGTGAATTGTACACTACGGCTTTTTAGTATCAGGAGAAAAACCACGTGGGGGTAAGAAGGCCCAGAAAACCTTAGGACCGGGGAGGGGGAGCGAGAGCGGTGAGATATTAAAATAATCGAAAGTAGGGGAAGGGGGGGCAAGATGGGGACGCTAAGGAAAAAGTAGTTCAGGTGCGTTATACATGTTGATAATATGTTCATAAATAGTTCCATTTTGTTGCGTCACTATCTGTTTCTCATTGTGCACTAAAATAGTTTTTGAAAAGTTAAACACAAAAACTCAACACACAAAAAATCGTGCATACTACCAATGCCCCCTCTTGCCCCACACATGGGGCAAGACGGGGTGGAGGTTTCTTTGTCTCCATGGTGCTGCCACTGGCCTGGAAACTTGCATTCTTCAGTAAAAATTATACTAAAATTTGAATCTATTCCTATAACCTTGAATTACTAATATCAACGTAAAGTATTACACCATAATAAACCATCATAAGGCTCGTAGTTGGCATAATGAGCAAGAATACAATTTAAATTCATTTTATGGTAAAAATATATGGATTTTTAAATGACCGATTTTTTCGTGTGACCTCCTGAGAGGCCGTGTGCAGGTCTTTAAAGTCGACTCCCGTGGGCGACCTGCGCGTCAGGATGAGAGATGGAATGGATGAAGATGAATGAAACTGGGCAAGTGTGTCGAAGGACGTTGCCGTGGACTGTCAGAAGGTACCGTCCCAGCATTTGACTGGTGTTGAAAATGGGAAACCACGGAAAACCATTTCAAGGACGCCCGACGGTGAGGCTCGAACCCACGCGTCTACCGAGTCAGCAGAGAGCTTGACCCCATGACCTATCGCTGCGCTTTAGCCAGCATAGCCACTGCTGTCGGTAATGACTGATTTAGAACCCCACTACCCTTTGCACTCAGTATTTGGTCCCTTGGCCTATACCAGGTGGCATAATTTATAAAAATGAAATATGAATAGAAATTATATAAGTACCTATAGGGGAAATACTATTTATCCTAAAGGGCAAGATTAGGACGGGGGCAAGATGGGGACTAGGGCAAGATGGGGACTGGGGCAAGACGGGGACGTCCCCATCTTGCCCCAAATGTTATACTGAGACTAACGGAATAAAACTATCTTCATTTATTTATGAATTTCCTCCACGAACTCAATATATATACATTAAGGCACAGTCTAATGGATAGTCTTCAAGAACAAATGTATTTCAATTCCCGCTTACCTCATCAAAGTCCAAAGGATACATATGTATAAGATCACAGGGGTTAGAAACAGTAAAAAGGCCACTCCAAGCATCCAGACAGCTCACACTGACTAGAAGTCGTACAAACTGTGTAACCTTCATCTGCCCTTCAAGATATTTCCATTTTCAGGCCAGTGGTAGCACCATGGAGACAAGGAAACCCCCACCCCGTCTTGCCCCGTGTCCCCATCTTGCCCCCCTTTCCCCTAGTGTCGAATCCATACTTTTTGGGCTCGCTGAAATGAACAGTGACACTCCGGAATTTTCTGATGTCCAAGTTTAGCCCCCTTCGGGGTGGGGGCGGTGGGGGTAATATATAAAAATAATAGAAAACAGTGTGGAATCCACAGTTTTGGGGGTCGCTGAGATGAATAGTGACACAACAGATTTTTAGTATCAGGAGAAAAAGCACGTGGGGGTAATACACCTCCAGGAACCCGTAGGGTCAGGGGGGTGAGGGGGCTGAGATATAAAAATAATCGAAAGTAATGTCGAATCCATACTTTTCGGGGTCGCTGAGATGAATAGTGACACTCCGGAATTTTTTAAAGTCCAATTTCAGCCCCCTTCTTGGTGGGGGTCGATGGGAGAGTGATATATAGAAATAATAGAAAAAAGTATCGAATACATAGTTTTTGGGGTCACTGAGATTAATAGTGACACTCCAGATTTTTAGTATCAGGAGGCAAACCATGTGGGGGTAATACACCCTAGGAACCCTCAGGGGTGGGGCGGGGGTTGGCGAATGGTCTGAGATATAAAAATAATCGAAAGTAGAGTCGAATCCATACTTTTCGGGGTCGCTGAGATGAAAAGAGACACACCGGAATTTTTTAAAGACCGAATTCAGCCCCCTTCGTGCTGGGGGCGATGGGAGAGTGATATATACAAATAATCGAAAATAGTATCGAATCCATAGTTGTCGGGGTCGCTGAGATGAATAGTGAGACTCCGGATATTTTATAAGTCCAAGATCATCTCCCTTTGGGGTGTGGGGCGAGGGGGTGTGATATATAAAATTAATTGAAAATAGTGTCGAATACATAGTTTTCGGGGTCGCCTGGGTGAATTGTACACTTCGAATTATTAGTATCAGGAGACAAACCACATGGTGGTAGGATACCCCAGGAACCCTTAGGGGCGGGGAGCGAGGGGGCTGTGATATAAAAATCAACGAAAGTAGCGTCAAATCCATACGTTTTGGGATAGCTGAGATGAATAATGACACTCCGGAATTTTTCAAAGTTCAGCCCTCTTCATGGTGGGGGGCGATGGGAGAGTGATACATAAAAATAATAGAAAATAGTGTCCAATCCAGAGTTGTCGGGGTTGCTGAGATTAGTGAGACTCCGGATATTTTATAAGTTCATCCCCCTTTTTGGTGGGGGGAGAGGGAGATTGAGACATAAAAATAATCGAAAATGGTGTCGAATCCATAGTTATCGGTGTCGCTGAGATGAATACTAACACTCCCCTTTAGGGTGGGGGAGGATGGAGTAAGATATAATAATAATCGAATAAACTGCCGAATCCATAGTTTTCCGGGTCGCTGAGATGAATAGTAACATTCCGGATTTTTAAAGTCCAACTTCATCCCCCTTCGGCATAGGGGGTGAGAGGGTGAGAAAATAAATTGTCAAAAATGACCGAGATAGTGGACGTGTGTATGTTTCAGTATGACTTTCAAGTATGACTTACTACCTGGAAAACATACTGTGGGAGTAAGACGCCCCTAGAACCACTAGGGAAGCGGGTGAAATATGTTCCATATTAATGAATGGAAGTCAGTTTGGAGCGATCTATTTATACTGTACTATACATATATATTAAGGCATAAAAACGAAAACAGACGTGAATTAATGAGACCATTTTAGGAATCTTAGAAACTTAAAACTTGGTACCAGACAAGCTGATGACTTCAGGATCCCTAGAAAAATCTAAAATTCTCACAATTCTCTGAGGGGGACGCGCTGGGAGTTTCAAATCTGCATAAGAACAGTCGGTGATATTTATCCAAAACGATAACCTATATGTTTCATGGGCTTAAAAGTTTCCTGAAAGTCCTAATTTTAACCCAATCCACCATATGAAGATGGCGGCGCAATCTCCCAGACGAGTTAGGAAATTGAAATTTGGCAAAATTATAGCTTTTTCTGTACCTTAAATGTGGTTGTATTTCTGGATTTACCTAAATTTTCCACTTTGTACACGTATACTTGATAGTTTGGTTCACTTATAGGAAAGATGGGATCATCAAATTCTACACGAATATTGGCCCACCCAATAGCCATATATGTTTGAAGCTGTCGCATAAGTATGTGAAAAGTAATTCACTGTGTGAAAATCTTACACAAATTTCAACCTAGTCAACGTTCCTAAAACAATCTTACCTTTAAATAGATGTGATACAAGGAAATATCACAGGGCCAGCCACTTAGGTCGCTATATGAGACCAGAGACGTCTTACCGTACAATCCGCTTTTCGATATCGTGCGCCTTTCAGCAACAGTTATTCTGTAAATGAAGGTGAACATGCATACCCTTTCGTATGTCGATCTACGTTTATTCACTGAATTCGATGTGTAGCGATCTACAAAGGGGTGTGTCTGACATTGTAATTAATATTTTACAAATCAATAGTGACTGTCAGCTGGATGGCGTCTGCTGTTGTAATCAGTACTCCCCACATCGTTTCTAACTGGCAGTAGGAATGAGGCCCTCCTCCAATGCCTATGTGCCATTGTAATGAATAATTCCCTTGTCGATTTGGCTAGCAGACGACAAGGGAGCGTGCATTTTTTCAAAACTCTTTTACCTGATTCTCTTTATCATTAGGAATAGGTGCCCCCTTGCAAGGGTGCCCCCAATTATTAAAAAATTTACCCATCAAAATGTGATTGACGTTACGCATAGTGAATTGCGGTATACAAGTGGACCTGTCGTTATCATCACAACTCCGCAACTCGCACTTTACATTGGAAACAACGTCTGCGGACCTCTCTATGCTGTTTCTCGGATAACGTCAAGCAACATGCAATGTAAAAAATCTTATTCACTTCATGTACAGTAATTTACTTCGATATCCGTATACAATGTAGAATACCGTAGCGAAGCACGGGTACATTTGCTAGTCACTGAAATAAAATCGCATACCTTCTCAACACATGAAGTTTCGTTTCGTTCCCTCCTCCCCTTCAGGGTGCTTCATTCTTTTGTCATGCTATATATATTTCACAAATAGAGACGTCTGACCGTACTTGCGAATGACCACATGGCTCTGAAGGACAAAACAAATATTACTTATTCCATCTCAGTATTTCCAAACCTATTCTTTGAATAAGACACCTTCCTGAGGTTGATTCCATCAGAATTTCTGAATGATCAATACTTTTGTGTAGCATTACCTCAGTCAATCTAATTACATTACGCTACAGGCATCAGTATTTAGATTGCGAAGAAGAATATTATGACGCATACAACTTCTAGTCTAACTTTTGACGTGGTATGCCCGAAGGATAAAGAAAGTTGAGAAATTCGGTACGATAATGTACTACTGTATAAACAGTATCATATTCTACGGAATCAGTTCTAATGTATAGTCGGACCTACCCCACCAAAAGGAATAATGAGCGCATGGCGGTGTATGTCCCTCACATTTAATATTTTATCAGATTTAATTTTAATTAACTTCAACATACAATTCACCTATCATGTAGATACACACCCTGCGAATACCCGCAACAAACGTTGTATCTATAAGTTCAATACTGATTCTGAGCAACGTGTACTTGCGAGGTACATTATGCATTCATTCGTTTCTGAGCTACTGTGCGTTGTTTTATCACATTTCAAAATGTTAAAAACTTGTTGGTTAATTATTTTAACTTGTTCTCATACCTTCGGAAAACGAATTGAAATCCCATCACGATGTGAAGAAAACCCAAACAAATATTGTACAATATATTTTGAAATCTGGATTTATTAAAATTTAAATGACACCATTTTGACCTAGTTGTCCATTGCTGATTTGTAGAACCCATTTAATATATTTGCGGTATCCAGAAATATACCGTATATTTAGTTTTATAATATATTGGGCCAGAGGGTAAAATATTTCTAAATTGACTGAACAGGGTTCGGAAACAGTGCGGCTATAAACTCTTCCTGGCATTAAATTTGATCTCGTTTGAAGTAGTTCGAAACATCTACAGCTATTTCACTCGTCGTTTTCAGTTTCATGTGGTTTATAAGAAAATTTCTGATTTTATGTCCTAAAGGCATGCTCTTCTTTTCGTTGCAACTCATTTCAACACCTCAATAAACTCATAACATAACACGAAACTCTTTTATTTGCTTTAACCTTTAATTAGTCGCTCACGGAGATTTCCTCCGGGCCGATTATATTTTTCACGGCACTGAACTTCCCAGTTGAACTGTGGGTCTCCTCATCCCTATACCTTTGTCGTAGTTCATTTGGACTCGTCCTGTCAGCATTTCTGCGCGATCGTGCATCCTGTGTGCGAGTGTGGGATCATTGTTGTGACGACTGAAATCGCCTGGAGTTTTCCTCCGTGTGCGATTAAGTAAATTACCTTATATTTCAGTGCATAATTTTAATTGTGGAGGTTCATGACCTTGTTGTTTTGTTCTTCTAAACTTATTTTAGAAAAAATTTATTTCATATTCCTTATGATGTGATCGTCGTAGGTAACTGCGAGTCTCACGAATTTAATATCTTAAGATCATTCGACATAGTTAAGGTCTACAGTATTCCGCTTTTGGATCAAACAAACTGTGTAAAAATACCCTGCAAGTACTTAAAAGAGTTTCTTTTAATTATACCGAAGAATACTACAAACGAACATGTCAAAACAACATCTCAAAGGACGAAAATGACGCTCGTTTTTAACCCCGGGGGTTACCTCTGTGCGCGACTGGTAACGTAATAATTTTTGCGCGACTAGACAAGGGTTAAACGTCGTAAATTGATCAATGATAGAGAGCAAACTGTCATCATTTTTGGCTCAAACAATATGAAGGCCACGCGTGTCCGTTTGCTTCAACTCCAGCAGCACATCGGTGGAACCATTTTTTTAATTTATTAACCTAAGTGTAACAGAAACTTCTTCACATCAGAGGAGAGGAAAAGAAAAATAAATTGGGATAATTTTAGACCACGGATGCCATTGTCGACAGGAACTGGGAAAATAAAAGTCAGGAATGAAGACACATATTGAGGAGATTGTTCATCTGCGTTTTTCTTCATAAAATAATCAGAAAAGACGCCATGACCCAAATGAAAATTCCGTGCACAAATTGTACGAAAAACAGTGCGGAAGATATCACATTACCGAGTGCAAAAAAAGAAGCAGACAGTAAAGACAGCAGCAAAGACAGCAGCAAAGATTAAACCATTACAATTTTCTAATTAATGTTTATGTACTCTCTTTGTACAATTGAGCGCTGCATCTTCTTAATTAACTGGTGATGTATTTTCTCTTACTCTGCTCCCATTGGCTGGCACTGATGATATTGCTGATATGGTGGTGGGCACAAAACTCGGCTTCAGCGAGCAAATTCATTGCGGTAAGTGTCACCTTCTGTCTTTGTCCACCGAGCACAAAAGAGAATGCCCCATACCTCCCATGTAAAATCAACTGTGGATGGACATACAGTCACCACATGACAACAGGTGAATGTGCGCGTCAACATAGTGGATGTGGTACAATTATTTCACACGAAGAAACATAATTTTCTTTAAAAAGTACATAATTCGTGGTTGTGAGGATTTCATTGTATTTTACTTGTAAATGGGAGAGAACAACGCAATGTCTGGTGTCAGTTCCAGCTCCCAAAACGTTGCTGTTTTCTCCATATCACTGTAGATATGATAGCCAGAACGGGGATTTTAATACATTTGGATAGATTGTCCACTTAAAATTATTCAGCTTTTGTCCTTGTAGCTCCATGTAAGGCGTGTGGGAAACGATTATAATCTGTCCTTTTTATTTAATACTTATAGAATGATTATCGGATGACCGCTTTGGATATATGGAGTCCATACTTATTTCTATATATAATGATTAACTAAAGTTAATATTTGGAAGGAAGGAGACTGCTTAGCCGAGACTGTAAAATCTATTCCTTTTCACCAGAAATAGGTAAGTTTGATACCTCATCATCAAGTCGGGGAATTTGGAAATTAGAATTTCAATTCTGGAGAGCTTCATGTTCCTGGAGTTCACTTGGTAAACACAGGACATAAATTACTGGAGGTATAGGTGATTGACTCTATTCCACTCAGTGGCGAGGTTATGAGTAGTGGAAGGATTTGTCTACACAACTTCAGAGGACTTCATGACCTAGGTGGAGATGACTTCGACTTCACTGTTTGTAAGAAACAGTTAGTGATGTGTATTAGATAATATCCCGGCATTCGCTTGGAGTTAAGAAGAAGGAAGAAGGAGAAATCACTTTTGGAATATCAAGAAGAGATATCTTACAAAGACGGAAAAAAAAAAATCCTGTACAAAAGTTCGATCACCTGAAGGAGCTTTCCTTATCTGTCACCTCAAGACTGTCCGACTCGTTGGCTGAATGGTCAGCGTACTGGCCTTCGGTTCAGAGGGTCCCGGGTTCGATTCCCGGCCGGGTCGGGGATTTTAACCTTAATTGGTTAACTCCAATGGCCCGGGGGCTGGGTGTTTGTGCTGTCCCCAACATTCCTGCAACTCACACACCACACTTAACACTATCCTCCACCACAATAACACGCAGTTACCTACACATGGCAGATGCCGCCCACCCTCATCGGAGGGTCTGCCTTACAAGGGCTGCACTCGGCTAGAAATAGCCACACGAAATTATTATTACCTCAAGACTGAAGGCATCAGCAGAGAGAAAACTGAAATATTACACAAGACCCTTAGAGAACATGAAGTACTGTATATGTAGTTTCAATGGAGGAGACGCATGCGAGCAGCGCACTTCAGCTTCAGACACATGATTCAATCCCTGGTTTTCACATTATAGGTTCCACATAACACGACCAGTACGGCACAGCTTCCTATAACTGAAAGTCAACATCTAACGTCCAACTCATTGCAACAACCTCTCACAATGACTCATCAGCCAAACAATCAGAATGGACAACTTAAAAATTAGGCTACAACCATCTACAAGCTACCCAACGCATCATAGCCTGGTAGTTTTCTGACAACCAGCATACAGACACCTATCAGTATCGGAGATTTCAATGGTCATCATTGCAGTTGGGGATGGAGACAAGCTAACGCACTTGGTACTGGAGTGATCAACTGAACCAAAGCACACAGTCTGCGACTCGCGTATAATCTTAAGTATAAACGTACATTTCGTTCAGCCGAAAGGAACAGTGAAAAAATAAACACATATGCTTTGTCACTATATACATCGTTGAAATGTCCGCACATTCAGCATCGGTTCATCATCCTAGAAGAGAGAATGCACATACCAGCCATCGGTAATTCATTATACACGCGACGTAACTCTTTCAGAGTTAACTGGGATCAATTTTCTCAAGATATTGACAGCAATATCCTATGCATAACTCCACCCTCTACAACTACCAGAGGTTCTACCGGACGGTAATCTAACTGCCAAAATAACTGCGAAAACAATACGCGCAATGCTGAAGAAATGAGAGTGAGCTTTCACATCAAGATTTTCTACAGAGTGGTCGAACTAAAGTGTCAGATGATGAAATTAGCAGTCTGGAAATACACAGAAGGGAGAGAAGGACAAAAACGGGTAAAAAATATATCGGGTCTTCTAAAGAAGCTAGGAGGCCATTACCGCAAACCACGGTCACCTCAACAAGCCAATCTAGATGGAATAGCAGACTGAATTGGAATAGCAGACTGAATCATATAGATGTACATGGCTAAACCAGACAAAGCACACTCCAAGGTAATCAAAAGAAACAAGTAAATACCATGAAAATCACGCTCCCCTATGCCATATCTAGCATCACGAATGAAGTTAAGACGGCCCTTCAAAGCTAAAAAATGGATAAGGCGACAGAATTAGACAACATCCAAAACGGATTCCTTGTTCTCTCTGGTAGAAAGGCCAAAGAGTGGCTTGATGGCGTTCTTTTTATCCATCCAATGCAAAAGACAACTGCCATCGGAGTTTGAGAGACCAAAAAGAATGTCTTTCTTGAAGCTTGGAGAACCGCCCATTGCACCCAAAAGTCATAGACCCACAGTCCTATGAAGCTCAACCTACAAGCTACTGGAAGGACCGTTGTACAACAGAATCAGTCCACTGATATTCAGGATTCTGCCTGCAGGAATTTTGAAAGCCAACATTCATTGAATCCGAGTTTCGAAGAGAAGCTAAGAACTGTCGCAGCGTTGATAGACCTCACGGCTTATTTTGCCACTGTATGATCACAAGCGTTTCCGGCCCCATGGCTAAATGGTTAGCGTGCTGGCCTTTGGTCCAGCGGGTCCCGGGTTCGATTCCCGGCCGGGTAGAGGATTTTAACCTTCGGCTCGGGGGCTGGGTGTGTGTGTGTGTGTGTGCCGTCTTCATCATTATTAGAAGTCATCATAGGTAGGGGCCCATCCTTATAGACGCGCAGGTCGCCTGTATGGCGTCAACTCAGAAGACCTGTTTCAGGCCCCTTCGGAGGCCACAAGCGTTAATGACAAAAATTTGCAAAATCCTTACAATGTAAACATTATGAAAATCAATCGGATGATTTTTGATAGAATAATGCAAGTGAACAATGCCCTCAGCCGACCAAACAGACTAAGCAACCGATTCCCGCAATGTTCCATAGTAGCTCCTCTGTTACATAGAGTTTATTTCGCAGACATGCGACATCCTATAAACAGTGTGAAGACAACTTGCGAAGGCCGATGAACTCTGCACAGCAACCACACACACACAGTTTAACAGTTTTCAGGACATACTAAGAAAAGATCTGTCCCTACTGATTGACTTTTTTAATATGAGAAGTCTGGCACCTAGCACAACCAAAACAGAACAATCTCGCTTCATCTAAGCATAACTCTGCATGACAACGTTTTACCGTATAACCCAAACCAAAATTATCTTGGTGTAACATTGGACCGGACATTGCTATACAGCAAACGATACAAGAAACAATATACTATCTGAGCTCGCTGGCAACACAAGGAGATCGACATCAATAATTTTACGAATCTGTGCATGAAGTCTTCTGAATACAATAGCTAAAAACTGTTCTTTGGTCTAGCTAAACAGCACCTATGGAAAATCACACCATACTGAATCAAAAACAATCCCACTGCACTGGTTACAGGTCCTGAGCTACATCCTTCCACTGGTATGAGTAATCTTGTTCGGGAAGCACATAAAATACAGTCTAATAAATCACTTCCGATTCTCCAAGATATTCATGGAATCGTATCAAGCCAACTGTAGTCCGGACACCCTCCTCTGTTGCTGGCTAACAAATGATCAAGGAAAATTATGCTAGACTACAAACTTGGAATGAAGAATGGACTGCATAGGCCTATGACGAATGGAGATAAATCTTCGACCCTACGGAGCCTCCACCCGAATTTCGCCTCCCTCTAAAGAAAGTGTGGTCTGGATGTGGTGCAAGTGGCCCTGCAATGTATTCTATAGGAATACAGCCCACGGGGAATCTCCAGACAGTGCGATATGTCACCTTCAGATGCTCTCTAGTACTGCCCACGATCTTTCGACAGCGTCAACGATGGTTATTCAGTAGCTGCGACAAATCAGTATACTAGTTCATGATTTTTATCTATTAATTTATATTTTCTGTTTTGCTTCATTTCTATCTGTGTGCTTTACTTTCTCCTTTCTGTATTGTACATACCTCTCCATTTATCCGTATTTTTATTTTGTTTTTATGTATATGTCGTTTGTTAAGTTATTCATTGTATTGTAATCTCTTCTTCCTTAATGTATGCATGTGAAAAAATTTACCATAAGCTAAATAAATAAATTAATAAATAAAAATATAAATAAATAAGTAAATAATTAAATATGTAAAATACTTAAATAATAAATAAATAAATAAAATAAATAGGACAGGATAGGCCTAAAAAGGAATCTACCGTGGCCTTAATTAAGGTACACCAGTGTGAAAATTGGAAACCACGGAAAACAATATCCAGCGCTGCCGAGGGTGGTATTCGAACTCCCATTTCCCGAATTTAAGTTAACTGCTACTCGTACATGATCCGAGCCGTGCAGTTAACTTTCTTTGTTTCTCTGAAATGATCTCTGGCTACAAATATAATTATTTCTCCAAGTACTCCCATTACCTTCCTAGCCCTGCTCCTTGGCTGAATGACCAACGATAGCCTTCTGACCTCAAGTTGGTGGGTTCATTCTCGGCTCAATCCGATGGTACTGAGGGTGCTGAAATCCACTAGCTTTATGTCGGTATGCCTATATCTAAAAGCACGTAAAGGAACTCCCGAGGGACAAAATTCAACCACATCGATTCTCCGCCATAAAAGTAATTAGTGGGTCGTAAAACTAATAACATTATTATATTCCTTTTCCATTAATTCCAAACCATAGCTAGCTAAATAGAAATCAGGGTCATGAAAACCATAGCTAGCTAAATAGAGATCAAGGTCATGAAAACATGAAAACGTATTTCCCATATCTCGTTACAATAAACTCATTGGGTTGAAATAGAAAATATAGTTCCTTTCATAAGAAGTATAGTAAAATTAATTAAATTTTGTACAATATAAAGAAATTACCTGATCTCTGTGTAACAGTAAACACCAAAAGCCTAGCTGTGACTACCAAACGTTACCAGCTTATTTGATCGTCAAATGACTTTATGACTTTATGATTTTGTTTTCAAACTAAGATTATTAAATACTTTAACAGTCCAAGAACAACAAATGCTCTTCTGGTGATTTCACATCTGAAAAAGCGTAAAAATCTTGAATACTTTGATATTTGGGATTTGTTGATGTAGTATTTTTTATACATCGTTATGCCCTACTCAGGAGCACGGTTGAACTTACTTAGCTGATGTGTTGGCCTTCTTTTCCTCCCAAAATCTCTTCATCCTCTCGCTGAGCTGCTTCCTTCGTTCTTCTGTCCAAGTTATAGTAGCTCTGGTTTTGGGTTTGTCTTCAAAGTGGTGATTGTCGATTTTGGTTCTGAATTTACATCTGTCCTGTACAATGCCTTCTGAGATGTTGATTTTCTGGAGATCTGTTTCAATTTCACGAAGCCAGCTGTTCTTGGTTTTTAATGAAAGGGCCAGGTTGATAATTCTTTTAGTTAGCCTGTTAGTGTTCATTCTGATAATGTGTCCATAAAATTTCAATCGTCTTTTCCATAAAGTGTGAGAATTTTTTTCAGAATGAGAGTATATCTCCTGGGATGATTTTCCCTCCATATTCCATCTATACAAACTGGGCCAAAATATTTTCGTAAAATTTTACTTTCTTGTTTCTTAATGTCTTTGGTTAAAGATCCGCCACCAATTATTATTATTATTATTATTATTATTATTATTATTATTATTATTATTATTATTATTATTATTATTTACAGCATTATGCCCGTCTGTGGAGCGCGATACAACTTATTTAGCTGATGCTGAATTTTTCTTCTCCCAAAATCTCTTCATCTGGGCACTGAACATTTTCGTCCGTTCTTCAGTCCATGATTTATTAGTCCTGGTATTCATTTTCTCAGCAAAATTATGGTTGTAGACTGCTTTTCTGAACTGGAGTCGATCTTGAATAACTTCCCGTGGGATACCAATTTCCTGAAGGTCTTTTTCACTAAGCCATTGAGAGAGCAAGGTTGAGAATCATTTTGGCGAGACTGTCATTATTATTATTATTATTATTATTATTATTATTATTATTATTATTATTATTATTATTATTATTGTTATTATTATAAAGTTAAAGAAGAATGTAAAATCGAATAGTGAATTTTAGTC
The DNA here is from genome assembly GCF_040414725.1 of Anabrus simplex. NCBI lineage: Eukaryota > Metazoa > Arthropoda > Insecta > Orthoptera > Tettigoniidae > Anabrus > Anabrus simplex. The sequence continues at coordinate 300,199,218 of NC_090267.1, forward strand.
TCTACCTAAATAAATTCAAGCCCTTATCATCCCGTGCGTGCTCGTATCTAGAGTAAACAGCCATGAAGTCCTCGAGGCAATTCTATCTTGAAAGCTATGTTCTCTTAACACACGTCTCTACGTTGTCTTGGTGTGAGCGTTAACCATAACTAAAACCGTCTTAATTCTTAGCGTTTAAGTTGTAATTAATCCTTCTCTTGTTCTGAGCAAAGTAAAGCTTGTTCACCGCAATTACTCACAGAGAAGTGTTCTCCTTCCCGCATGAATTTAACAAAATTTACCACTGTTTCATTCTTACCTGTATTATTCCGGACTTACGGTAAATCCCTGTATCTCTCACTGAGAAATGTTTTACACGCACTGTAAATGTTCAACTTCGTAATTCATTGCTATTTCTAAGTTTGGTACAAAAATAACAAAGTTTCTATTACACAGGACACAAATCTCGGAAACTGAACGCCTATCGCAGGAGATTAGTCCAACTGTAACTATTTCCTTTAAACAATTATTATTCAGTTGTTACGGATTCATCGGTGGATCAGAAATAAAATATCCAACTCATGACCTCGAAGTCGTAATTCGTTTTTCCCGTAAATAGTAGATTTTTGAAGGATTAGTCCAAATCTGAGTACCCCATGTCATAATTACTAACTTCATACTCGCCAAAGACACCTGTAATTTCCGATTTCACAGCTAGATTGATACATAGGCTGCCTGATCGGCATCACTTTAAAACGTCTGAAACACAGTAGCTGAAGCTTCAGTAATATTTCATACGAGGTAGATGGTGATTGACGGGACGTTTGCGGACGACGTAAAATCTATGGTTGAAATCCTGGCTTTGTGCGTGTGGATGCATCCTAGTTTATGCAGAAAGCAAGAAAGGCATATATTCTCGGCACCAACTGAAAGTGAAGTTGCCGATGACGTAAACAGTCATGTCCAGGTGGATACGACCAATCACAAAACAAGAAATGATTGACGTAGGTTCAACGGAGATAGTGAAAGAGAAAGGCAAACAGTATCCATTAAACCTAGGACATGAATATATAAATATGAATATGAAAACCGTGTTTGGCACCGCCACTAAAATTGCTCACAGTCTGAGTAAAACCAAGGACAAATTGTCCCCACTTTTACATTCTGGGGTATACGAAATTCCCTGTACTTGTGATAAGGTATACATCGGCTAAACATGCCGGTCCATTGGTACCCGTATCAAAGAACATGAACGTAATATTCGTCTAAACCAGCCAGACAAATCGGCAATAGCTGAGCACGCTCTATCGTCGGGTCATGATGTCATGTTCCAAGATGATCGAGCTCTTACCCACACTAGACACTACAGGTCCAGGATTATACGGGAAGCTGTGGAAATACGTAGAAATCCTAACAATGTCAACAGGAACACTGGCTATCAAGTAAGTAATACCTGCTTGCCAGCCATTAAGGATTTACGTAGGTAGTTCCCTTCCCTGTTCCTTCACTATTGTCATTTCGTCTCGTTGTTTCCCAAAATCGTACCTTCCTCATCGCCAGATGTTTCATTCCAGGCTTGTGTCAATGTCATACACCTGTCAATATCATATGTTACGTACACATGTTATGGGACCCCCTGATTCTGATGGTTGGATCAGCTTACGATTCGAACGCTAGCGCTGTGCCAGGCACGTCTGGGGAGCCATCTGGTGACGAATGAACGTACCATTTCCACTTCCACTTCAAAAAGTCATTGTTTAAGAAGACTTTCTCGTGGACAGTCGAGATTTTCTTCTGATGACGCAGAGCCCAGTTCTCTGCGAAACGTAAAGAAATTCACCTTATTTTCTTGACACAGCATAAGACCAAAAGCCTGTGCAGTATCATGTCTGTAAGTACGGGCCGTGAAAGCATCAATGGTTTCATATATTGTGTTTCGGTATGTATATGGACATTAACTCTATATATTTCCGCTCGCATAACGATTTACTCTATGTCGGGAATAACTTGCTCATGTGTTTATTGTGAGCGGCCCAATCAATTAGTGCCTTGTATCTGCCGTATGTACGTAACTTGTTGTGGACTTTCACGACATCTGGTAACTAATAAGCTTACTCGTCACGTGTGCGAACTCTTCCGCCAGAGTGCGCGTATTTCACCGCTTCAAATTTTCTGTAGTAGCTTGCTGTGATGCACAGACTGTTCGTTGTTGACCTTCAACAAGGATAGACGTGCCTGGTAATGGCTCGTTGACCCGAAGTAAAAATGAAGCCAAGTTTGGTTGGTGACGGGTGAGACCAACACAGAAATCCCAATCAGGGGTTATTTTCAGAATTCTTCCTTTGTTAAACATGTGGTTTCTTAATATTTATTTTGTTAATTAGATTCGGTGATTTCTCAGTGCGTAGGTCAACATGGCTAAGTACTATGAAATACCTCACCACTCTTGTAAGTACTGTGCAATTAATAATTTTAATATTATATTCATATAATATTAATATTAATAATTAATAATAATATTAGTAATAATATTTAATAATTAATAATAATTTAATAATAATTAATAATAATAATAATAATATAATATGGTATGTCATTTAAATTATTTTCGGGTATGCGTGGTAATCGCGTGTGGAGAGGCCTGGTGCAGGTCTTTCTAGCTGACGCCGTATAGGCGTGGTGAGATTTTTTGATTTTTTTGTCCCCTCTCCGTAACGCCGTTGGGGCGCCATTTTGCTTATTTTAAATGACTTGTGCATTTCCTCGGCCGGTAATTTGAAATTTAATTCTATTATATAAATTTTACTTTCGCTCGTGTTATAATTTCGGTGGTTTATTCGTGGTTTCCTTGAATTATGTATGTCATTTTGTGATCCGGTTTTTCAATTATTTTACTTATGTAGTTTTTTTGGATATGGTATTCCTCGCTCTCTTTCTTTTGGGTTTTTATCTTTTCCTTCTTCCCCTTCTGATTTTGTTGATTATTTTTCTTATATTTTGATTCCGTAATTTGCGTCGTGTTGACCTGGGCTGGGTAAATCACCATTTGCTTCCTTTTTCTTCTTGAGTTTAAAATTCACTATTATTTCATTGGATAAATTTTAATTTCTCTAGGATGTTTAAAAACCTTTCATTTTTCTTAAATTATGGTTACATAACCAATTGTTTGCATTTAAGATGAAAGTTATATAATTCAAAAATTATTCTCAGATTTTTGGGGACAATCTAACTATTAAAACATTGTCATTCTACATTAATATCTTAACATATATTGTAACTATAGCATTTCAAAAGGGTGATATTTTCTTTAAAACTTGTAATTACGTGGGGATTTATCGTGTTTATAGTGGAGTGTTTCTCGTGTTTAATTTCTTTCCTTTCGTCTTACATTGTTGTGTCCCCGTTCCATTTTGCTTTATGGCGTAACTATATCATTGTTACCTGACCAGGATCTTCTTCTTTTCTCGCGTGGGGATGCTGATTTGTTTTTTTCTGGTTATTGGTTGTCGTTCATACTCAGTGTATGGATCGCTGAGTTTGGTACATGGACTTCCCAAATTATATCTCCGTCCATGTGATTTTAATTTAGCCTCTTTACTGATCCTTCTGATTCTATACTTGGAGTTGTTTGTTTGATCTGTGATGGATTTTGTATTTTTTGTGGTCTGATTTCGTGCATTTATATTTTATCTTCATGGTGGTCTTTACTCCCTTGTTTTATGGTGATGTTTCATTTGACCTATGCTTAATGTTATGTTTTCCTCGTGTGTTTATCCCTCCACTGGGAATTAGTATAAATCCTCTACGTTTATTCACCTAAGATTTTTCTTAGAGTCTTAAATTCAAGAAATTGAATAAAATTGTGAATTATTTAAAATTAAATTAAGTATGTTGGTGCACTAATTTACAAATGGTTAATCTCCCAATATACTCGTATTTTCAACTAACTATATTTCGTTTTGTTCAAAGGTTTACTTATTTACAGAAGTTATATTATCATAAAGTAAGTTTTCCTTTTATATACTATTCCTAAGGTTAATTACAATTTTAGTTTTAAAAATATAGATATTTTATTAGTAGCCAGTACGGCATTATCCTGGGGATCCCGTTCCTTTTTTATGGGGTGGGTTTTCAGCTCTCTTCCCTACATGTCTCCTTGTTTCTGGGTAACTTTATTTCTGTTTTTGGTATATGTTTCCATATTTGGCTATTTTCCCGGTTTATCCTTTCATCTCGTATTCCCTATGGCCTTTGGTGAGCGTAGCGCTATGGCTACAATGTAGGGTTATGTTGCAACGGCCAACTCGCCCTGTTTTTCTTCCTCCTCAGAGTGATGGTAATATAAATATTATCAATACCAACTTTCCGTCATGAGCTGGAAAGTTATATGAAGGTAGCTATGCTCCTCTACTCTGTCAAGAATGAACAATATACTTCAAAGACTGATATGTCACAAAAATGGGGAAGACGTATTTCCTACTATGACACTCTTAATAGGAATAGTATATGTTCTGGTCGTCTTATTGATGTGTATGCTGGTTGAATCATCACTCAGGAGATATACGACTAGTGTCCTAACTTTAGTTCATACACGAATGGCGGTAAATGTTTGCTCTATGCGCTCATGTGGTATGTTGTCGAAGACCTTAGAAATATCGAGAGAAAACAAGTACAGCAATCTTTCTTCTCAATCTTAGCATCTTCATGCAGCCGTCCATAATGGATGTATTAACGAAAGTCTCTGGACATGATTTGAAATCTTTGACAGTTTTCCTAAACACTTTATCAACTACACGTTCGATGATCCGTCTCAGAATTGATTAAACTGTTACTAGTCTCCAGTTCAGGATATTATCTAGATCGCCCCTTTTATGAATTAAAACAGTCCTACCCTTTTCAAGCGCGTTGGGAAAAATCTCCTGCGAAGCAATTAAAGAAAATGTTTGATAGGCGTCAAACTCCTGTATGACCTTTGGCAGTATGCCACCCTCTCCAGAAGCGGTATCAAGACGGATTTTGCAACATGCGTTAAAAGTTGCATCCTTTGTGGTGACAATCATATTTTCTACATCGGAAGCGTCGTCGTCACACTTTCCTGAATATTTAGCCAGCAAGTGTATTCCATCACCAACAGTCCCCGTTACCCTCCTGTGGTAGTCAGAAACGTCTGATGTGAGCTTGCATTCGGAAGATGACGGGTTTGAATCCCATCGTCGGCATTCCTGTAGATAGCTTTCCGTTATTTCCCACTTGCACATTAGGCGAATTTTGTGGATGTACCTTAATAAGGCTGCGGACGTTACTTTTCAATTTCCTTGCTTCGCCGAAAACTTTCGATACGTTAGTGCGATGTTAATCTACTAGAAAGAAAAAGAAAAATAAATATCTGAAACACTCAGATTACTTTCAACTGGAGGCGTGGGAGACATAATTTTTCTTACCGCACTTCAGCAGTTTTAGTGGTACTAGAACTGAGCGAGTTCGATTTTATATCGATTTTTCTCTCTTTCTACTTTCCTCTTACTAGCAAGCATCTTTTGGGTTTTCAAGACTTCTACGGTCAACCCATCAGGGTTCCGTTTTCTAGCTTAACGCTGTTTATAATATTTTACTGCTGGATGTTCGGAGCCTTTCAAGTGGTGGATAGCATCCTTGAGAAAGGAGTAACAGCTATTTACAGCGGCATCACATTCGCAATATTGAGATAAGTCTGTCGTCACCAGCTTTACGAATATATCTTCCCAATGTATAGATTCAGTGATGCCATCAGTCTGAAGGTGTGAATTATTTACATTCTCTGGACGGTGAGAGATCTTTGTTGTTTTCTTTTGTTGTTGCTTTTTTCAGTATTTCGTCGAATCGATGCCGAGGTTTGATGGATCTGACTGATATTGTTTCGTTACGCTTCAGGGTGTGAATGGGCAAGATTTTGGTTAATACTTTTGAAAACCCGCCCATAAATCTGCATTTTGTCATTTCTTCAGGTATATCGTGGCTCATGGTGTGGGTTACTGTAGTCATGTCCTAGTTCGTGAACAATGGTCAACGGCTGAGTGGCCTAGTAAGTGGTCCTGAGAGTCGGGATACCAGTTGCTATGGAATGGGAGTGGGCATCTCGGAGATATTCTGAGTCATGGCCCTCCTTGTGTCCAGGCGGCTAGGACTATACAATTCACCAGTGGTCCATAACCCGTTAGAGGAGAGATCCTCACTTGGACTATGTGCAAGTAGGGTAGCATCCTGTTTCATGAATTTACCGAGCTCAGAACATTTTAAGCAAGCCTCGGACCTATGGGAGTAACGGAGTCCCACTCCCATTTGACAGGTGTTTAGTAAATTCACAGAGGCTTGCGGACTGAAAGCTGAAAAGCATACGAGTCTATAATGATAATGTATGTATGTATGATAATATTCAGGTATATCACCTGGACTTGTATTGTTACCAGTGAACAGGTGCTGGATTGTGTTGCATCAGGAGTGTTTTGTTATTAAAATGTCTTTCGCAACGCCTGATATAAATATTTATCCCCCTTAAATTGAAATCCTTGTGGCATTGCTGACATTTTACACTTGATGCATACCAGGCCGATAGCTGCGGTCACTTAAGTGCGATCAGTATCCAGTATTCGGGAGATAGTGGGTTCGAACCCCACCAGCGGCAACGCTGAATATGGTTTTCCGTGGTTTCCCAATTTCACGCCAGGAAAATGCCGGGGATGTGCCTCAATTAAAGCCACAGACGCTTCCTTCGCACTCCTAGCCGTTTCCTGTCCCAGCGTCGCCGTAAGGCCTATGTGTGTCGGAGCGACCTAAGGCAACTTGCAAAAAAAGAAAAAATAGAGAAACACTTGATGGACCATTTTCTTTTGAAGCTCTATCCCCACTTTCCATTTTAACGTATGCGGCTTTGTAATACAATTCATGAATGAAATTTTTCTGTATCGGGGAAACGCTCACATTTAACCTTAATATGTGATACAAATGAAGGCACAATCTGTTTTCTGCTATTCCTTGAGAATGAATATAAATAACATGCAGTGAAGTTCAAATAAAGTATACAAAACTATGTTTCTTATGACTAAAAGACGCTAAAAATTATAATCAACAACAAAAATCATCTAAGACAACCACCGTAGAAAAACACTGGAGTCCAGAAATCTGGAAGAAAATATTTCAAAAATGAGACTGAATAACCTGAACTCCACAGGAACAAAAAATTCAATATAAGGAAACCATATACTACTATATTTCCCTTTCTTCCTCGTAATTAACTATGAAAAACACAAGCATCTTGATATCGCATCATATGCATCATATGCGTAAGTATGACTTCCCTACTCCATTATTTGGATTAACCCTCTTCATCCCAAATTTATTTGACACTTGGAAAATAAAATTCTTGGAAATCCCCTTCAAATAGTTATGAATAAATTTTCTTTATAAAAATCCGTAAGTATGAAAAGTAACGAAAATAGAACAGGAAATCCAAATGAAATGTGAAACTTTTAAGGAAATTCACAGAAAACATGAAAGTGATTCCAATTGGAATAATAGGCCTTGAGAGGGTTGTTAACCGAGGTTAGGGCAGGTAATATCACATGACAGTAATGATAAATTACAAACATAAGAAATGGATCTCGCGTTGACTACATAACCAGTGGCCCAGAACTAAATAAGCACTAGATACAGAATAGTAAAAATAACCTAAAAACTTACGAAAGCAGTGCTTAAAGGATAATATTTTGAGGTAAGCTTCCGGTTAAGCCACCCGTCATTAACAGCTGACGATCTATCCGTTACTTAATCTAATATATCAAAAACATGCAGAATGCCTCACTTAGGCTCGTAATTCCCGGAATTACATCAACGTCGCAATAATTGTCAACCGAATTCGAGAGATTGTAGCTCACATTTAATAATCCATTTTGCATTCATTAATTATCCTACCAATTCAGGGGAAGTCTTACACGCTATTTACTTCGTATGTCATAGCTTAGTCTATTACGAGCATTGCTGGCAGTTTAAATTAGTTGGGATGGTTATCGAGGCCGCCCATGCATGTTTATTGATTTAATATGCACGTCTATAATCTTGTATTAAATTAAAGCGTCCAAAATGTCGGGAATTTGGTCTAAATATACTTGTTTATACCTACAAAAGAGCCCTGATTCCATTTGAGGAAGGTTTAGATACTATATTAGGCGTAACAAAATTATGTTTAGGAAGAAGCAAAATATCGCAAATATAAAAAAAAAATCATATAATGTTAAAATAAAACTTCAAAATTGTTGACGTTCAGTATTTGCGGTATACAGTTACGATGGAGCCTATTAATATTTAAGAGTGCTTAAGACCCACGCAAGAAGATTTATTAGTAGGTACACAAAACAAATTACTTTCAGAAAAATTTTCATCATTCGGTGCTACTAAACACCCTTTGTTATTTTGTCCTCGTTAAGTTCAAATTATTATTATTATTATTATTATTATTATTATTATTATTATTATTATTATTATTATTATTATTATTGCATCGATAGGTTATAAAATGAACTTGGTAAACCTATCCCGTACGTACATTTTGATATTGTTCAATGAAATACCGGCACCTGTACATAATTCGGTAATGTGGTAGGCCTACGTAGGTTGAAACAACATTGGAATATAAATGTTGTTGCAGAGCCAAGTTCGGTTATTGTTACTGTTAAGAGGTATCTGTGGAACAGGAGAGGTGAAAGAAGGTGCTGGGTGGAATAGGTCTCAATTACGAAATTAAAGTTAATTTAAAATTTTATAAAGGTTATATTTTCTTTTCAAGATTAAGAAATAACAAGTACAACAGGCACCCAGTAGCATATCAACAAATTAAGAAAGTACAATTACAGTTTGTTACTGGATTTGGGCTTCGAGCCCCAGACTCACAATCCTTGAGCAATGAGCCCAACTTTACCTATATACAAGGTTCAACAAAGGGGCAGAAAACCCCAATCATGCCGAGGAGCACTTGCTCCCAATTACCCAGTAAAGCCTCCTCGAGGCACACAGAAAACCCACTTTTAAGAAAGTGCAAACCCGCTCTCAAAGATCAATCCTATTCAAAGGCCACACCGAACTCCACCTTCAATCTGCCCTCCAGGCACACAAGAACAGGGGTAATAATACCCAACCTACTGAGGCCTATTCAGTAAAGAAACAGGTCAATTATATGGCCCAAAATTCTGAGTTGAATGGAGGCGTAACATGCACTCCTAATACATTTTTAAAACCTATTTGGCACTAGGCCGCTTATGCAAGGGCTAATCCCATACTACGGAGGTGACACGATAAGAAAACTTATTTATATTACGAAGGGAGGAAAAATGGAAATGAAAACGTAGTCACCTCAGAACAATATGAGTGGGAGCTCGAGAGGGTTAGGCACTCTCTATCCCAATTTATAGTTAAAAAGCGAAAATTTACCAAATGTCTATTACATTTTAAAGATAGGTTACATTAGAAAGGTTTCGAACCTGCCCCGCGGGTTAAACTGCTGAGCTAGCAAGAAATGAAGTTATGAAATGGCCATTACCTTATAGATGAACTGCTGCCCGAAGAAAGAGGCGCTTCCCGCCCCATGCTACATAATCACATTAGGAGAGATGTCACTGAAGTGGCCCCGAGACCTAAAAATCAACAGTTTATATACCCTCGTGGAACATTCGAGACCTTTCATGAATGATAACAACCCGCCCATAAATTTTTATTGGTCGGCTAAAGATTACAAGTCAAAACAGAAGAAGACATCTAGGACTGCTCGAAAATTAATTACAGAAATTACTCATTGGTCAAATTCAAAACTGGCGGAAAGAGAAGGGTTACACTGCCAACCCAAACAATGACTGAAATAAATTTAACAAAGAACAAACTTATGAATACCAAATTTCTTCAAAAAAAAAAACTTCCTTCACTTCGCACTAGGGTGCACAATTGTAGTTCTTAAGTAGTGCCATCTAGAAGAGAATGTTCACACTTCTTACTACAGAGCAAACAAATACAAATCGAAACCGACATAGTTCAGAACACTTCAAAATTTACAGTAGAGACATCTTCTGAGAAACCTTAGAATTAATGTGGTTGTTAAAGTTCAGGCTTTCTCCAGTAGAGGAGTTTCAACTGGCGCAATGTTTGAATTAGCGGCGTGGAGGTGTACCGCCCGGTACAGTTACCACTATTTAATTACTCCTCAATTAAATGAAATATTGCCGAGCGAGCTGGCCATTAGGTTAGCGCCACGTAGCTGTGAGTTTGCATTCAGGAGATGGTGGTTTCGGATCCCACCGTCGGCAGCCCTGAAGATGTTTTTTTTTATTGATTTCCCATTTTCACACCAGACACCTTAAACAAAGCCATGACCACCACCTTTATAATCCTAGCCTGTTCCCATCCTTGCGCAGCGGAAAACTTCGATGTGTAAAGTGCGACGCTAAACCACTAGAAATAATTGAAAATTATACATTCGTATGTGTGTATGAAAACATGTGAAATATATAGATTAACAGTTTGGAACCTTACAAAAAATCAACTAAATTCTGGACCTCAAAAATATTTTCAAATTTATTCATTGAAAACAAATGCTGGCAAACATCTCCCTCTTCCCTATAAACGTACTATTGAGCATAATTGAAACCGTGATTTTGTAATAAATATAGAACATCTCTAGTATTTTTGAAATTGCAGTGACCTCAGCGTACAGAGGAAGATAAAATTTTCATTTGCTTTACCTGTTATCTTGTACTATATTTTATCAAGGTTTTTGACGTGTGCTCTTAGTCCCAAAGCAGTTATATCGTGTTGCATCCTGTGTTATCCACTATTTCACAAGTGGTAGTCCAGTAATTTTTTAAGACGCGTTTACTGAAAGACATACATTAAACTGGAATTTATACAATTGCCCAGTTTTTTTTTTTTTTTGCTAGGGGCTTTACGTCGCACCGACACAGATAGGTCTTATGGCGACGATGGGATAGGAAAGGCCTAGGAATTGGAGGGAAGCGACCGTGGCCTTAATTAAGGTACAGCTCCAGCATTTGCCTGGTGTGAAAATGGGAAACCACGGAAAACCATCTTCAGGGCTGCCGATAGTGGGATTCAAACCTACTATCTCCCGGATGCAAGCTCACAGCCGCGCGCCTCTACGCGCACGGCCAACTCGCCCGGTAATTGCCCTGTTTAGTAGTAAACACGGCTTAGTAAGTTCTCCGGGCAAAAATTAGTCACCTCTGGAGAAATCATTACAAACATAATAATACCATGTAACTCCACCTGTGACTCGATAACCGGCTGTATTCGGTTAGGAAGTGAGTAAACAAGGTTGTGCAGGTACGTGGAATCCAGGTTAAGCCGCTCGCTGAGGATTTGATCGAGCAATTTTACCGAATTTCGGGGATGCTGATGTCGGAGTTTTACCCGCTATTCCAACATGTCCCATAGATTTTTAATGGGGTTCAAGTCAGGTGATTTTGCAGGCCAATCGAGATGTAACAGTGTGTGGGAGTGTTCATAAAACCAATCACATATGCGTCCAGCCCGATGAACTTTGTTGTTGTCATTTTGAAAAATCGGGGTAACAATAGCATACTCATCTTGCAGATGTTGACTGAAAGGCGGCACCTGATCAACCCGTCGCAATGTTCTCGCGCTAACCGGTTGGGATGCACCTTCTTCACTGACTACAGCAATTCCTGTCGGGTTTGGAAATGATTTTGATTCACAAGCCGTGAAACGCGTCTCCGGTCCCTCTCAGTCAGGATCCTGTTCCGACCACAATTCTGCACGCCTAGAGGCAGACCACATGCGGTTGAGCACGGGGCTCGTTCGCTGCACCATCTGTACAGGCTTAACAATCCAACTGTGCGTGCGCACTAACGTGACCAATTTGATGCCAGGTGAGCTTATATATAGGCCACTGTACATAGTATGGCGACAATAATATTTATAATTCAACTTCGAATGTTCTAAAAATCATTTTCGAGCTTATAGAATATTTTTCCTTGTGTGATAATTACAGCATGGAAGTTGCTACCTGGTCGAGACGGTGAAGGGGTGCTCGGTTCATTTGGAAGGACGTGGGCTTGATTCCCCGTCAAGAAGTCGAAAAGTGAAGGAAACGAAGTTTCCACTTTCGGAGGTGCAGGTGGTCTTAGGTTAACTCATCCTACACAAAAAATGAGTACCAGATTAATTCGTGGCGGCAAAGACGGCCAGACGTAAATATAACCACTCTACCCTACCAAGTACTAAGGTTACGGGTGGAGTGGAAATCTTGACCGTTTACCTCTCCCGAGGTCTGCATGGCCTGTACGGAGTTGACTTTGCCTTTTGATAATCATGAAACTAGTAAAGAGGAACTAATTTTTTATTTCTCTACTAGTGGTATTAGTGCCACAAAACAGAACGATTTTAGCGCGCCGCAAGGAAAGGGCCAGGTTTGTGAAGATACCGGCCGTGACCATACTTAAGGTACAGTCACAGAAATTGTCTAGTGTGAATATGGGTAAACCACGGAACACCATCTTCAGGGCTGCCAAAGGTGGAATTGGTACACAACATCTCCCCAGTGCAAACTCAAAGCTATGCGACTCGAAAACTGTGCGGAGAGTTCCAAAAGAACACTAACTGTCGTACTTCTTTCCCTTGGCAATAGTGTCTTAAAGGTGATGAACGATGTATTTCACCAGCATAATTCTTGAACATCTACAATGGATGCCCTTTGATAACAGGAAACGAGAAATATAAATGTTTAACTTGATTTTAAGAAATTTACAGTGTAATTAAGGTAATCGCAGAAAGAAAAAGTAAAACCATCCAGATACAGGTCATGAAGGACCTTGGAGTGGTGGAGGAGGCAAAGCCTTCCATTATCTATAAACTCGGATGTATGTCAGGTAGAGCGGTTAGCCTTAAGCATATGCACCTTTTCCTCTTGGAATTCACCTGCTACCGCATTCTGTTGCGGTCTGAGGGGAGGTGGTGATGATAACTGTTTTACAAGGAGCCACAACTGGGCACCCATCATTACACTCATTCGAAGGGAAATGAAAGAGGTCCGGCACTTTGAAGGATGAAGGTATCGGAAAAAAGGAAAAGGCCAGGAAGAGCGTGAAAATGAAAGATTCCCTAGGCCTCGAAATCCTGATACCGCCGGAGTCGGGAAAGAACAAGAATTGACCAGCAGAAGTCAGCTAGGAAAGACGCAAGCGAGGAGACTGGCACAAGAACTGTAAGTGGAAGCAAATCCAGGCTCAGCTAGGAGCCAGTGTTTGCCAACCCCAAATCCCAAGATGAAAGTCCCCTGGTTCTCCTTTCACTCGCCTTTTACGACAGGCAGGGTGTATCAAGGATGTATTCTACCGACCTCACCACAGAGAGAACCTGCAGGATCATGCGTCTCTCCTGAAAAGGAAAAATGATTTTTAAATTTCCTACCTTCCTGACGGGGAATAGACTTCACTACCTCTCAGGTAAAACGTAAATGAATTTCCTCGTTCCCAGGTGGTGCACCTTTCCTTAGGCAATGTAGATGACTTTCTTCAACATCTGCCTCAACCTAATTCCTATATAACACTCTACCCTGGTTCCCTTTCCTCCACACACTTTCCCTATATGACTAATACTGGAATCCCCCACGACCAGAGCCTCAACCCTACCGACCTCATTTGATCCCTTCCCCTCCTGACCAGCCCTATCGTTCCTGCAGCTGAAGAAGCTACTTCCTCCTCCCTTTTCTCCCTCCTATGACCCTGTTCCACCTGTCTTTTCCTATCCACTACTCCACATTTCTCTTTCCTACCTTCTCCCTTCCTCATACTTTCACAATTCTCAGCAACATTGCCAGTTCCTCATCTTTCCTCGGTTGTTCTACCTGCAGTGACTCATACCGATTTCTCACAGACAACCTGTCCTGAATTCTGATTCTTAATAGAGGCCTTAGCCTGAAATTTCCTTCCCCTTAAAACATTAGGCTACCTGTCTTCTACAATTCCTCCCTTTCCTTCCCATTGTAACCCTTTATGGGGGTATATGCATATATATATATTTATTTATTTATTTATAATAATACTGCCGAGGGAATCAAAGTATCGGTGACACCGAGTACTCTCAAACGGTAGGTAGTAATATTATGCAGCGAGTAAAACGCCAAATTGAGAATGGAGGCCGTGGTAAAAAAAAAAAATGATCTCCAATAAGCATTCCAGAATAACCTCAGATAGCGCAGTGGAAAGCATGCTAGATAATATTAGAAAATTAAAAGAGAATGGGAGGAGAAATAAGGGACATGACGGGTGAAAATAGATGAGAAACCAAGAAAAAATTTGGAAATAGATATATTAGAAGAATTAAATCAAGCTCTTACAATATTACATGAATAGAAGTCTGTACAAATACGGAATTTTCCCAACCACATATAATACAAATTTGTTACACCAAGAATAAGATATCCAAGAGAATGAAAGCAAATAAGAGAATAGGCCAGGAGAGGAAAGGGATAGACAAGAAAAGGATGAATACGGTACAAAGAGAAATGTAGAACAACGAGAATAAGAAAAGGATGTACACAGTTACAAAATTGGAGTATACCAGCATGAAGTCTTCTAAGCAAAGGTCCAATGTAATATGAAAGTCGTCACCTCTTCAGTTATCACCCGAATAGGCACAAATTAACGTTGTCATGCAGGCGTAAGTCACTGTATACTACAATGAAACAGTTTCGAAGTATGCAAAAACATAAATGGCGAAACACTGATTAAGCACAAGTGTGTATAGGAGTCGCAGAGTTGCCGATATACCACACGCACATTTGGAAAGAAAATTGTCACTAGTTAGTCAATAGAGGCTTAGATATTGAAAATACAAGTGAAATCTCGGCCTGGAAATGAACTGCTCCCAGTTAGAATATGCAAAGAATATAGCTCCAAATGCAACATAGAAGTATTTACAATAAGGACATTATCAGTTTGTCATACCTCATCTTGAACCAAGTAGTTCTGCCCGAAAATGGAGAGTCCAGGGCACATGTCACTAAGGACGGAGATGACGTCAAAAGTTCCTCCCTCCACACAGGCCAAAGTCCATCTCAACACATTCAGACGAAGGCCGGGTATTTATAGTGTGGAATAATGAGAAATATGTCTGGAAGATTCCAGAGGTTAGTGGAGCATGCGTGACAAAGCAGGCGATGTCACATGACCTCAGGCGGCGAAAAGGAAGTTAGTTTATCGTAGATCGTAAAGGTGGATAGAGCAGAGTTCATGCAAGGTGCAAATTCCCGTAAGTATGTAAGTTCCAGTAGGAGAGAAAATGCGGTTTATATCATGATGAGGGTAAGTCCATATTAATAATAGAAAAAGGTTATGTGCGTGGCGAGGTTCATAACAGTAGTTGCCGGTGAAGTGAAGAGTCCGTTACACCATCCCTCTTTTACCCCTACTGTATCCTGTGCATTTTTAAGGGAGGCCTACTTTTCTTCCTGTCCTCTGAAATAATCCTAATTTTCTCCCTCAAACTCTCCAACTCCTCCTTCATACTCCTCAATGACTCGCCACACCCACAGTTCCTATACAAACACTCCTTAGCCATTCTTTACGGAATAGTGAAAAGAATAGGAAAAATAAAATGACTTATTCAGTGCAAAATAAAAATAAAAGGTATGAAATATTGTCTAGGATAGTTCAGAAAGATCACATCAACAATAAGGTTATTAACATAGGCTACTACTACACTACAATAGTACTTAGTTGTACGAATTTTTTTCCTACAACACCGTAACAAAATGAAAATTGCTGTTAATTACTGGAAACTGAAAGTAATACACAGGAATTACACAATTCTAAACTGCAGTTAATTCTACCCTAATTACTGCAACAGAATTGTAGTAAGAGACTTACTACAGATACCACAGATCCTACAGATACCGTATTACACAAATATTTCACTGTAATGGAATAGACATACTAACTTCTAATAAGGTACTATAATACACTACAACATTTTAAATTACGATCATCTACTACAGTACACTACAATAACTTTAAACTGCGTTCAGACATATCCTAATTGCGACAGGTTATTACTAAGCACAAACAGAACTGGAAATTACAACTAAAGTTGAAATTCGCAACACTACGCAAAATAATAGAATAAGCACTCTAATTTCAAATAAGTTACTAAAATACTCTATAATAAATGTTAAACTACGTCAGAAGTATCCTAATTAAAATACTGTAGTTTATTACTAAGCTCAAATAGAAATGAAAATTGCAATAAATTTCACTTATATATGTGTAATGACCCATTTAATGCGAACTTCCCAGAAATGGATAGAACCAACTTGCAGGACTAAAATCCTCTTAAACAAATCTTCTTTTTATCCCTACTTGTTTAAACTTATACTAACACGCCCAAGTTTTTTGAAGACGGAAAGATGGGAAATTACTAGGATTGGGAAGGTAGTGGTCGTGACCTTACTTAAGGTATTGCCCCAGCATTTGCCTGGTATTAAAATGGGGAACCAATCAAAACGATCATCATGGCTGCCGACGGTAGAATTCGAGCCCGCTATCTCCCGAAAGCAAGCTCACAGCTACGTGACCCTAACCGCACAGTCAACTCGCTCGGTCCAAACAAATCGTAGACTTCGCTGAAAACGAGTAGACTGCTAATTGTTATTTATAGAGATTGAATTAATTCGCATTCCTCTCATATTTCAAAGTGACAGTTCAAAATTATTTTTATGTGAGACACATATCAAAAAGTGATCTTTATTTGAGTTCGCAATATAATTAAAGCAGACCTACTTTTAACACGAACATTATAAATAAAATATGAGTCACTGCAAACATTGCAAACATTCAGTCCGTTTACACTGAAATAGAACTTGCACGGTGTGGAGACAATTCATAACGATACCATGCGTGTAAATATTGAATCACCATACTCTGCAAATATAAAATTTTGTATACATCACCTTCCACTTCAGAGGCAGTTGATTTTCGCATCACAAAATATAAAATTTTCATCGTTTTTCTATGGATAATGTTTCCCACTAGCAGTTAAGTATTGATTTGAATTAGACGTCGTGTGATGTGTACAATGTTATGAGTGATCGTGCTTCCCTGGCCTCAAGGTGGGAAAGTCTTCTCAGCAGTGAATTCATTGAGCTGCTCCCATTTCTAAATACAAAACAGTTCTTATTCAAGTTGTGCCTAGTAAAGAGCGAAGTAATTAATTAAGGTTGTGTTCCTCCTGTTTTCGGAGGAGTGAGGAAGATGTATGCGAGAATCTCAAAACACATGTAGTAGGGCTGGTCACTATGAATATTGTCTTTATGAATATTTAATATGCTTGCGTGGTGTTAGGACAAATTGAAAGCTGTGAGATGCACCCTTCTTTTCAGCTGAATAGTATTCAGGCATTCATATGTTCAAAACTTTCCGAGCTGTTCATTGAAAATCACCAAAATGGCTGCGGTTCGAATCTCAGCCAGTGCATGAAATGAGGAGTTAAGTCGAAGTGATTCGGATTCCTCGTAACACTCGAAGTCAGGTGGCTACAATCGCGATATGAGTCGCGTAAACCTACAAGCTTGTTTTTATTTATCAAGCAAAGTAATCACCACTAATAACAAGAACAGCTGCAGGGGTAAGTGGATGTTGTAAATGTAGAGATCATTTCACGGTACATATAACTACGACACGTACTACATATATATATTTAAGAGTAATATAATCATGGAATTATTTTGTTAACGACGGAGAAAGAAATACTACATATAGCCAGGTTAGCAACTTACTCCGAGTCTCGTGCGATCTCTCAAAGTTTTAACTAAACTGGGCGTAACTAGTTTATGGATAAGGAAGTGCATGCTGTTAGTATGTGCAGGGATGAAAAGCAAGTTGACTTTTCATTTTAAACTTCTTCCTCCAAGTAGTTTCACTTTGACACTCTAAACAGTCTACAAATCAAAGAAAGTAATTAATATTATGATCACTGTCTTAATCTCCAGATTTAGAAGAAATTCTAATACAGCACTCATTTCAAAAATCTCCCTTTGATTGGTCGGTATTCGAATCAACCCAGTACCCAGTCCAACAAAAACAAAACAAAACAAAACAAAACAAAACAAAACAAAACAAAACAAAACAAAACAAAACAAAACAAAACAAAACAAAACAAAACAAAACAAAACAAAACAAAACAAAACAAAACAAAACAAAACAAAACAAAACAAAACAAAACAAAACAAAACAAAACAAAACAAAACAAAACAAAACAAAACAAAACAAAATAAAACAAAACAAAACAAAACAAAAACAAAAACAAAAACAAAACAAAACAAAGGCAGAGATAGCGGACACACTAAAAGAAACCGGTGCATTAGTATAGGCCGATGGATTTCAACCAGAGCAAACTGAAGAAACTGTCAGAATGTAAACCCAGTTATCCCACATAGAAATAAAATATATCTAGGGCAAATCAAACTACTAAATAAAAGAGGATATTTAAAACATATTTATGAAAAACTAAAAAAAACTAGGTTAAATCAAGAGTCAATATAAAAGTAAAGTGAAGAGACCTCAAACAAACAGTGAAAGAAAAATACAGGATTACTCACAGCCAAACAGTCGGATACGTAAAATGGTGAACACACACATATCCGTGAAATTAAACCAGATTTACTCCCACACCCTCGTAAAATAATCACAGGCCAGCAACATCCCAAATTGTTTCAACTCATAAAACAATCACCAGAAAAATCTGATAAATTCAGCCTTTATCAAAATGAAATGAAACTTGGATCGATTGTACTCACTTCCACATCATTCCGTGAAACGCGCCCAAAGCTACGCCCCCACCAATAATCCAACTCCGCGAAATGTCAAAAAAACATACTAACACAAACAAAAAAAGAGAGCGTGATGTAATAACATGGACAAAAGCGGCGAGAAAATTGTAGTCTGCGCAGATCAAAAGACAAAATGGAGGTCACAGGATAAATAAAGAAAGGAAGTTTAATAAACGAAAAGCTCCATAGCGTCCAGCATAAAGAAATAACGTGAATAAAATAATGAAATATGGAGCCAGAGGAAAACACAAAAGTAAATAAGAAAAAAGGAGTAAAATTAAAATACAAACAATCCTCCCACGGCGCGAAAAGCCATACATTTCACCACCCACACTAGCCACTCGCGATCGGGAGCCATGAAGCACAAAGAAAGGATGGGCTACCTTAAAGTGACACATAAAGAGGGTCGAACTGTTCTCACAGATCCAAAAAAGCAAAGCAAAGTCACCTCCGTACAGGCCATGAAGGCCCTTGGAGGAGTGGAAGGTAAAGGCTTCCACCATTGTTGACCTCGGCACTTGATGGGGTAGAGTGGTTAGCTCTATGCCCGGCCGCCTTTGCCCCCAGGAATCAACCTGGTACTCACTTTTGTTGTAGGCTGAGTGAACCTCAGGGCCATATGCACCTCCGGAAGTGGAAATCTCGTTTCTTAAATTTTACGACTTCCTGACGGGGATTCAAACCCACGTCCTTCCGGGCGAACCGAGCACGCCTTCACCTCCTCGGCCAGGCAGCGTCCTTCTCACAGATCCAAGGGATACAAAATTGCGGCTAATCCAAGACTCATTTCTCGTAACCAATGTCTTATGCAAAGACACTGTCGTAATAAAACGTAGCATCGTAAATTCCACCATCACGTACAACATATAATAAAATAATCTCCTGGTAATAGCCTCGAAAAGTATGGACTCAAATCAAGGCATACGACAGTGAGATGCATGTGGTCAGAACCATAAACCTCACACATTCAAAATCCTAGATGTGGAAACAAAATTAGAATACAAGTAAAGGCTCGATATTTACGCCCCCTATTCGTACATAATAACCACATATCACGCACTACATGGGGAGAATTTTGGGCTGGATAAAAATAATACCTCATAATGCATGAAGCCAGGAAAAAACAAATTGAATATTTAAAAGAAACTAGCTGCAGTCGTTTAAGTGCGGCCAGTATGCATTCGGGAGATAGTGGGTACGAACCCCACTGTCGGCAGCCCTGAATATAGTTTTCCGTGGTTTCTCACTTTCACACCAGGCCAATGCTGGGGGGATGTACTTTAATTGAATCGATTATTTCAGAGTCCGCCTCTGTGGTGTGGTGGTTAGCGTGATTAGCTACCACCCCCGGAGGTCCGGGTTCGATTCCCGGCTCTGCCACGAAATTTGAAAAGTGGTACGAGGGCTGGAACGGGGTCCACTCAGCCTCGGGAGGTCAACTGAGTAGAGGTGGGTTCGATTCCTACCTCAGCCATCCTGGAAGTGGTTTTCCGTGGTTTCCCACTTCTCCTCCAGGCAAATGCCGGGATGGTACCTAACTTAAGGCCACGGCCGCTTCCTTCCCTCTTCCTTGTCTATCCCTTCCAATCTTTCCCATCCCCCGCAAGGCCCCTGTTCAGCATAGCAGGTGAGGCCGCCTGGGCGAGGTACTGGTCATTCTCCCCAGTTGTATCCCCCGACCAAGAGTCTGAAGATCCAGGACACTGCCCTTGAGGCGGTAGAGGTGGTATCCCTCGCTGAATCCGAGGGGAAAACCGAACCTGGAGTGTAAACAGATTATTATTATTATTATTATTATTATTATTATTATTATTATTATTATTATTATTATTATTATTTCAGAAAGCAGTCAAGTGCCCAAAAATGAAAAAAATGAGTTAATGGCAGAACATACTACTAAGAGGGTATACGCATATTTTGGTGCTGAAACCAGTCAAGAAACGTTCTCCTATAATGGTCAGGCATTACGTTGAATTTCGTATTTAGTTCAGAAACCAGTTAAGTGACACCACTTGGCTAGTTTCTGCAGTAAACTGCTGGTACAATTTGTGATGTGCTGCACCTTGCCGGTTGGCGCTGCTGTTCTGAATCCAGAATAGCCAGCTGTTCAGCTGTTTATATTGTCATTGTTGTGTTTCTGGAATCCCATGTTCGTAGTTTTGTGAATAACTGTTTGAAAAAGTATTTCTTTTGTTTAGTGCAGTGTTTTTAAAATCGTAGTGATACGTCTGAAAGTTCAGAAGACGAACCTGTATCTAAAATGAAACGAGGAGTGGTAGACAAACAAACTCACGCGCGTGATATTATTCGGATTGCAAGGGTAAAAGGAGGAGGTTATATTTATTACACAGGCAAGGAAGTACCTGATCTGAGCCCTACATCATTCTTTGTTATTGTTTGTTTTAGGTGCCCATCAATATTAAGAATTTACGTGACCTAAATGCCTTAAAACCTTACCTGATGCGATATGAACACTTATGACAGCATTTTACAATGGCCTACCACAAAGGCAGAATGTGCTGTGGAGTTTAATTATGAGGATTGAATACCGCATGTCATGATGTGCAAGCATTGCTGATTTCATCCTTTTAATGGTTATATTTGTATCAGCAATGTAGTCTAAACCTATTAAAATATTTTCTGTTTCCACATGTATGGGTTTTATGACAAAATCCTTTCAAAATTCAAGAATTATCTCATTAAAAAAATGTTTGCAACACTCGTTTATTTCAAAAACCAGTTAAGTGGAAAATAGTTTGGAATATTTTACAGTAATATTAATGAGCACAAAATATTTTTCCTTAGATACAAAGTATTACAAAATATAATACTATCATGCTAAAATATTAAAACCACTACCATAACATTTTGTCTGATGCTAGACAGTTTCTTTCATTTTCCCAAAAATGACAGATTTGGCGCTTGACTGGTGTCTGAAATAATCGATTCAATTAAGGCAACGGCCGCTTCCTTCCCATTCCTAGCTCTTTCCTGTCCCTTTGTCGCCATAAAACCTATCTGCGTCGGTGCGACGTAAAGCCACTAGCAAAAAAACATTACGCACATCTAGCCCGAACGAAACATAAAACCTTTCCCAGCAGAAAAGTTTTTCAAACTGAAGATAGGCCTAGGCCTATTAGAGAATCCCTGGAAGATAACCATATGTCATAACTTCCAAATCATATCAGGAAATGTTTGAAAAGAAAAAAGAAGCAAAACGCAGGTTAGAAGAAGAAAAAGTCGCAAGGAAACGAAGACGTATTCAAGCAAATGAAAATAATAATAAACCAGAACCTAGTGAGACCACAGTGAAACGTAAGTTATTCACAAAAACAGAAACTGAGTCTTCCTGCTCCACATGCTGTCGAGTTATCAAGACTGAATCCAGAATATGTCGGGTGTGAGGTTTGTAAGTGTGTGTTCCATAAGAAATGTATTCCCGACGCTCATAAGGAGCACATTCACTTTCCGACGACGAAGATGGATTTCTTTGCCTCAGATGTTATAAAGTGAAGGCTACTGACTACACCAGCGATGAAAAATGGGAGCAGTTCGATGGTGAAGAAGCGGAAGAAGAAGATGGAAGTATAACTGAATTATAAGACCTTGTTATGAACCAGGAGTGAAATACATGGATAGTGAGAAAGAGTTAATCATACTGATGAAAAAATTAAAGCGACCAATAACTTTCTCACATGACCAATAACTGTACATTTGTGTGAGATATTTTTTTCAGTCTCATATTGTGCTCATAATTTTTTCTTGCATTTGTGCATTTGCACGTGTTTTCAGAATAAATAAAGAGTCCAAGAATGTATTTGAAATTATTTTTGAACCATATATCTCCCTTCTAGCTTGTAAAAAGTAAACGAAATTGCTGAAGTGCCCAATAACTGCACGGTTTCCCCTACTACTACTTACTACTACGGTGACGCCGTCTCTCAGGCCAGGATATTTGGCACGGTGAAGATGTGTGGAGAAGGTGACAGGGTTGGCGGCCGTGGCCTATACTAGTGTAGTAACTGTTCCGGCATTCGCCTTACTGCAGGAGAATGTAAAACGACGGAAAACAATTCTCAGGACTAGGGATGGCATCCACATATCGGTTTTTACGAAATACCGGTATTTTCCTTTCGATTTATCGATATATCGATACCGAAATTTTGATTCAATTTATCGCATAATCTATCGGTTTTTCCATAAATGTATCGTTTTTCTTCGAACTATAATTTTCATTAACAACATCCGCACTAGAGAACGCCGATAATTCTATAAGTGATGGTGCTAGTGAAGGTGGAATTGCAGCCTGGAATTATCCAATCTAATCAAAACATTGCTCTGAGCCTCTGATAGGCTGGACGATAATTCGAATACAAACAGTGGAATATGTAACACCGTTGCCTACGTGATTAGTAATAAGGCCTCCACATGGCAGTTTACACAGCTCGAAATACGCTCTAGTTCCAGAATCGCCGCTAGACTTCGTATTAGCCCTCCACTGTTTAACAACACAGACGTATATGGAAACTGTGAAGCAAAACGGGTAAGTAAGTGGGTTTTTAGGTGAGATAAGCCTTGAAATTAATTATAAGAGGCGTTGATTTGTGTGCCGGCAGGATGCGTCGTGCTGACCACAGGACCCCTCGTAATCTGGAGGCCTTCGGGCTGAACAGCGGTCGCTGGGCAGGCTAAGGCCCTTTCAAGGGCGTTAAGTGCCGAGGGGCTTGTTTTTGTTATGGCTGATTTGTATATTCAGCTTGTGGTGAGTAGCCTATATGGTTTATATTTCAACTTAAGATTAAGGTGACGTGACTCAGGTGGCAGCGCACCAGCCTTTCACCGCTGGGTGTCGTGGTTGAAATCCCGGTCACTCCATGTGAGATTTGTGCTGGACAAAGCGAAGGCAGGACAGGTTTTTCTCCGGTTACTCCGGTTTTCCCTGTCATTTTTCATTCCAGCAACACTCTCCAATATCATTTCATATCATCAGTCAGTCATTAATCATTGCCTCAGAGGAGTGCGACAGGCTTCGGCAGCCGGCAAAATTCCCTTCCTCGCCGCTAGATGGAGCTTATTTCGCTCCATTCCTGACCCGGTCAAATGACTAAGCAAGCTGTGGATTTACATTAAGAAAATGTTTTGTGCATATTGATAAATATACAAGAGCCAAGAGAGTATTTATTGTAAACATTCTATTCACAGAATGTTTACTGCGCGTGATAAACAATGGTTTATTGCTGTGTACCATTCTACAAAAGTAAACTTCAGAAAGGTAGTGGCATTTCTTTCCACCAGCAAATGTAGAACTACGAGAAAAATGGTTCAGAATTATATCATGTCTGGGTGACGAGCCAAATAGCATGTGGCAACCTTCCTCGAAATCTGTAGTATGTAGTAAACATTTTGAAAGCACGTGCTTTAGCATTTCTACTAAAACTAGCCGCAATCAATGCCATCACTTTTTTCAGGGTATACATCGTATTTTCATGGCAAAACCAGGCTATGTACTACTACTAAAATGTTTTCATTCCTCCCCTGAAGGAGGAGGCGGGCCTCTTAGACGGTGACGCCGTCTCTCAGGCCGGGAGATAAGTTACGGTGAAGGAGATGCTCGGAGAAGGTGAGGGGGTTGGCGGCCTTGGCCTCTACTAAGAACTGTCCCGGCATTCGCCTTATTGCAGGAGAATGGAAAACCTCGGAAAACCATTCTCAGGACAGTCGACAGTGGGGACCAGCCGTGAGGTCCAGCCCTGTCCCGTCTTCCGAATACAGAGACGAAGACCCACGGTAGATTCGTGGCCACTAGAGGGCCGAGGCCCAGTCTGCATTCATCGACGTAGTCTATGTGAATACTGCAGTGTTTTAAAATATACTATGGAGTATTTTCATTTTTACTAGGACGTGAACGTCCCGGTTGCAATTACTGTATACTACCTGATTCGCATTGAGCTCATCTTGAATTACAAATATCTTTCCTACTCAAAACGCAATGTTTTATATTTATAATGTTCTTTTATGTGCAAGTTATTCTCGTATTGCCAATTGATATCGTGCTGGGGAATGGAGGGAAAACCTGACATCCAGTGGCGCTGTTTGAACTGCTGCTACTCTGTCAATTTAGTACTTGAAGAGATCGTGCCTGCAGAGGCCTTCACTTATCCCGTAGGCAACGATAACAACTGGGGACGTTCTGATATACTAAAATATCGATATTTCCTTCGATATCGACATGCCGATATTATCCTACTATCAAAACAGAATATCGATATATCTCGATATCAAATTATATTTCTTCCAAAACAGAAGGATTTGAAATTAAGTTCTATAAAACGGGGATCACGGCAGTTCCAAGAAAAACAAGATAATTAAGAGAATCAAATATAATGACCAAAATAGTTTGTGTAAAATGGTATCAGCACTAAAGTAGAAAACATCAAAACCTAATTCAACCATGAATTCTAACACCTTAAGTGTCTGAGTTAATGTTATTCACCAGAAAAAAAGACCAATGACATCTTTATTCCCAGAATGCAATGATAAAGCCATAAATACTTGCACGGTAGATTCTGCATCATATTCTTAACTATTTTCAGCCATTCCTACCAATTTACGAGATTTATATGAACTTCATCAAGCATTAATGACACTTTTTTTAACTCTCTGTTACAGGTGTACTTATTTTTTTCAAAAAGCTATTTATTCAGGACCTATGCCTCGACTGCTGGCGCCTATTGACATAAATATGTCTTGTGCCTGGTGGTCAATGAAAATTTGTGTTTCAGAAGTATATCCCTAGCAACCGTGCAGGCTAGTGGTCATCTGAAATTAGCAACCGTTGAAATTAAACCGTGAATTCCAGTAGCAAGATAAACTCAACCAACCAGTCGCGTGCACAGGCAGAATAAACCAATATTGACATATATGCATTGAGGTATGATGGTATTGTAGTTGGTCTTGGACTCTTGGGTTATCATTAGCGATACATCGATACCGTTTGAATATACCGATATATCATGTGCAATAAATATCGATTAT